>NC_057801.1:258377667-258576850 GCF_018294505.1 Triticum aestivum | reverse complement strand
CGTGATCAGTATGATGCCGATTCGATTGCGATGATCGGCGTCGAGTGCCCACTCCTCCCCCGAGGGGTGGGTCTTATGCACTTCGACAGCAAGATGACAAACGCCAGCACAATGTCGGGCGGAGAGCTCCGGTCGACCCCAGGGAACCAGGCTTTGACGCGAGATCCCTTATCGTGTAAGGTTTGGTCGACCGGAACAGAGCTCATCGAGAAGGCCACGACAGAGATGTGCCCGCCAGCAGCCGAGTTCATGTTTCAGGACCAGCGTGTTTCAGCAGAGCCATCAGAGCCGCGGTGATCCCTCCCAACTTCAGGCTGGCGACTGGCGTGAGTAAGTTCACTGGTGAGTCCAAGCCCGATACTTGGCTTGAGGACTACCGAGTGCCTGTTCAGATTGGCGGTGGCAATGATGAGGTGGCTATGAAACACCTACCACTCATGTTGGAAGGTTCGGCCAGGGCCTGGTTGAATCAGTTGGCACCTAGCAGCATTTACACTTGGGAAGATCTTGCCCGAGTGTTCGTCAGGACATTTGAGGGAACTTGCAAGCGACCAGCAGGACTGACAGAGTTGCAGGTCTGCATGCAAAAGACGAATGAGACCCTGAGGGATTACATCCAGAGGTGGATCATGTTGCATCATACGATGGAGAACGTATCTGATCATCAAGCAGTCTGTGCCTTCAAGGAAGGTGTTAAGAACAGAGAGTTAAGATTGAAGTTTGGTCGGACCGGAGATATGACCCTGAGTCGAATGATGGAGATTGCCACCAAATACGCCAATGGTGAAGAAGAGGATCGACTCCGGAGTGGCAAGTACAAGCCGAGTCAGTCGAAAAAAGGAAACTCCAGTCGGAAGCAGAAGCGGAAAGCCAAGCCAGCTGCTCCTGGAGAAGCCCTGGCTGTGACTCAGGGCAAGTTCAAAGCGAAGCCCAAAGGATCCTGGAACCCCAAGAAGATGAAGGACAAGGAAGGAAACAACGTGATGGATTTGTCGTGCCACATCCACACGAAGAAAGACGAAGAGGGTAACTTCATTTACCCGAGACATACCACTCGCCAGTGCCGGCTCTTAATCTAGCAGTTTCAAAGGAAACAGCCCAAGGATAAGGAAAAGGAGTCGGACAAGGCTGAGGACAAAGAGGACAGTGATGAAGGATACCCCCATGTCAATTCCACCCTGATGATTTTTGCTGATGTTGAGAGCAAAAGTCGATTGAAAGTTATCAACCGTGAGGTGAATATGGTTGCTACGGCGATGCCCAACTATCTGAAATGGTCTCAGACTGCCATTACATTCGACCAGTCTGATCATCTGACACACATAGCCACCCCTGGGAGGCAGGCTTTAGTGGTCGACCCAGTCGTCGAAGGCACTCGACTGACTAAGGTTCTGATGGATGGCGGCAGTGGGCTGAATATATTGTATGCGCAGACGCTAAAAGGAATGGGCATTCCGATGTCCAGACTTAGTTCCAGCAACATGAGTTTCCATGGAGTCATTCCTAGAAAGAAGGCTGAGTCACTCGGCCAAATAGCTCTTGATGTGGTTTTCGGCGATTCAAAGCATTTCCGCAAAGAAAAGCTAACATTTGAAGTCGTGGATTTCCGAGTGCTTATCACGCTATTTTGGGCAGGCCAGCTTATGCACGGTTCCTGGCTCGACCATGTTACGTATACCTCAAACTGAAGATGCTTGGTCCCAAAGGAGTGATTACCATCACTGGCAATCGGAAAAAGGCAGAAGAGTGCTTTCAGAAGGTCTCAAAAATTGCCGATGCTCAGATAACAGTGGTGGAGCTACAAGAATATCAGAAAAATGCAGATCCGAGTGATTTATTGCGGTCCAAGAAGCCCGCCACAGAGCCAGCGTTCCAATCGTCTGGTGAGACGAAGCCCGTTCATATTCACCCGACCGATCCCAGTGCTGCTCCGACTCATATTTCCACAACACTCGACTCTAAATAGGAAGAAGAGCTCATCTAGTTCCTCCGTGAGAACTGGGACATCTTCGCATGGAAGCCTGCTGACATGCCGGGTGTACCCAGGGGGCTGGCTGAGCATCATTTACGAGTCGACCCAAAAGCAAAACCCGTCGAAGAACATCTTCGACTGTCCGCCGTTCAGAAGAGAAAGGCCATTGGTGAGGAGGTGGCTCGGCTCCTGGCAGCAGAGTTTATCCGAGAGATTTACCACTCAGAGTGGCTCGCCAATCTTGTCATGTTCCCCAAGAAGGACAAGTCACTTCGCATGTGCATTGATTTCAAACATATCAATCGGGCCTGCCCGAAAGATCATTTTCCTCTCCCTCGCATCGACCAAATTGTCGACTCGACTGCGGGATGTGAGAGATTGTCTTTTCTAGAAGCCTATTCCGGGTACCATCAGATCCGTCTGTATGGACCCGACGAGATCAAAACCGCTTTCATCACTCCATTCGGGTGCTTCTGCTATGTCACCATGCCATTCGGCCTCAAGAATGCCGGAGCCACGTTCATGAGGATGATTCAGAAGTGTTTACTCACTCAAATCAGTCGGAACGTGGAAGCGTACATGGATGATATTGTGGTCAAATCACGAAAGTGTTCCGACCTGTTGACTGACCTCGCTGAAACATTTGCCAATCTCAGGAGGTATGATATCAAGCTCAATCCATCAAAGTGCACATTCGGAGTTCCTGGTGGAAAGTTACTTGGTTTTCTCGTTTCCGAACGAGGAATCGACGCTAACCCAAAAAAAGTGGGCACTATACTCCGAATGAAACACCCTCTGCGTGTGCACGATGTCCAGAAGCTTACTGGATGCTTGGCCACATTAAGTCGATTCATCTCTCGCCTCGGTGAAAAGGCATTACCTCTTTACCGACTGATGAAGAAGTCAGACAAGTTCGAGTGGACTCCAGAAGCTGATGCAGCATTTGCCGAGCTAAAAGCTCTGCTCTCCACCCAGCCGGTGCTTGCTGCTCCAATCCGCAAAGAGCCTCTGTTGCTTTACATTGCAGCCACAGGACAAGTCGTCAGTACAGTACTTACGGTCAAGCGGGAAGAAGAAGGGAAAGCCTTCAAAGTTCAGCGCCCACTGTCTTATCTTTCCGAAGTGTTGACCCCATCGAAGCAAAGATACCCTCATTATCAGAAGCTTGTATATGGGATCTACATGACCACGAAGAAGGTTGCTCATTATTTCTCTGATCATTCCATTACAGTCGTCATTGACGCCCCACTGTCAGAGATTCTGCACAACAGAGATGCAACCGGTCGAGTGGCGAAATGGGCGATTGAACTCCTTCCCCTTGATATCAAGTTTGAGGCAAAGAAAGCCATTAAGTCTCAAGAAGTAGCAGATTTCCTCGCCGAATGGATTGAACAACAGCAGCCGACTCAAGTTCACTCGGAGCACTGGACCATGTTCTTCGACGGTTCTAAGATGTTAAATGGTTCCGGTGCTGGGGTGGTATTGGTTTCCCCTCGAGGAGATAAGTTCAGATATGCGGTCCAGATCCACTTTGATTCCTCCAACAATGAAGCAGAATACGAGGCACTTTTGTATGGGTTGCGCATGGCCATTTCACTCGGCGTCCGTCGCCTTGTGGTTTATGGCGACTCAGATTTGGTGGTCAACCAGGTGATGAAGGAGTGGGACGTTAGAAGCCCGGCCATGACTGGATACTGGAATGCAGTGAGAAAGCTTGAAAAGAAATTTGAAGGGTTAGAGCTACATCATATACCCCGACTAAAGAATCAAGCGGCTGATGATTTGGCGAAGATAGGTTCCAAGAGAGAAGCCATTCCCAGTGATGTGTTCTTGGAGCATATCCATACTCCATCAGTTCAAGAAGATCCTTTTACCGAAGAAGCTCCGCAGCCTAAAAGTGTCACCGATCCGACTGAAGTTGAAGTTCCACCAGTAGTCGACCTGATCATGGAAGCATTGGTGATTACTCCCGATTGGACAGTACCGTACATCGCTTATATCTTAAGGAAAGAGATCCCAGAGGATGAAGAAGAGGCTCGACAGATCGTCTGCCGATCTAAGGCCTTTACTGTGATAAAGGCGCAGTTGTACAGAGAAAGCGCGACTGGAGTTGGTCAGAAGTGTATAACGCCAGAAGAAGGTCGGATAATCCTTGACGATATCCACTCGGGGAACTGTGGCCATCATGCGTCCTCTCGGACCATTGTGGCTAAAGCATACCGAGCGGGATTTTACTGGCCAAGAGCGAATGAAATGGCAAAGGAGATAGTCGACAAGTGTGAAGGATGTCAATTTTACTCCAATATGTCACACAAGCCCGCCTCAGCCTTAAAGATCATTCCACTCGTCTGGCCTTTCGCCGTATGGGGATTGGATATGGTTGGACCACTGAGAACAGGCAGAAGCGGCTTCACCCATGTGTTGGTAGCAGTCGACAAGTTCACCAAGTGGATTGAGGCTAAACCCATCAAGAATCTTGATGCCGGCACTGCTGTCAGCTTCATCAGGGAATTGATATTCAGATATGGAGTTCCACACAGCAGCGTCACTGACAATGGGTCAAACTTCGATTCCGAGGAATTCAGAGCCTTCTGCACATCTCAGGGCACACGAGTCGACTATGCTTCAGTGGCTCACCCCCAGTCGAATGGACAGGCAGAACGAGCAAATGTCTTGATTCTCAAAGGATTGAAACCCCGATTGATGCGTGACCTCAAGCACGCTGCTGGTGCATGGGTCGACGAGCTTCCGTCAGTACTTTGGGGATTAAGGACCACACCTGATAGGTCGACTGGAAGAACTCCGTTCTTCTTGGTCTACAGAGCTGAAGCGGTCTTGCCGAGTGACCTACTTCACAACGCACCCCGAGTCGAACTCTACACTGAAGCTGAAGCTGAGCAAGCCCAACAGGACGCAGTTGACCTTCTGGAAGAAGAAAGAGAGATGGCCTTGATCCGATCGACAATTTATCAGCAGGACTTGCATCGCTTCCACGCCAAAAATGTGAAGAGTCAAGCCTTCCAAGAAGGAGATTTGGTTCTCCTAGTGGATCAGCAGGAACCTGTTGGGGAACGTAGTAATTTCAAAAAAATTCCTACGCACACGCAAGATCATGGTGATGGCATAGCAACGAGAGGGGAGAGTGTTTGTCCATGTACCCTCGTAGACCGTAAGAGGAAGCGTTAGCACAACGCGGTTGATGTAGTCGTACATCTTCACGATCCGACCGATCCAAGCACCGAACGTACGACACCTCTGAGTTCAGCACACGTTCAGCTCGATGACGATCTCCTGGCTCCGATCCAGCAAAGCTCCGGAGATGAGTTCCGTCAGCACGACGGCGTGGTGATGATGATGATGTTCTACTGGCGTAGGGCTTCGCCTAAACTCCGCGACGATATGACCGAGGTGGAATATGGTGGAGGGGGCACCGCACACGGCTAAGGAATGATCCATAGATCAACTTGTGTGTCTATGGGGTGCCCCCCCCGCCCCCGTATATAAAGGAGCCAGGGGGAGGAGGCGGCCGGCCAAGGAGGGCGCGCCAAGGGGGGAGTCCTACTCCCACCGGGAGTAGACTCCATTCTTTCCAAGTAGGAGTAGGAGAAGGGGGAAAGAGGAGGAAGAGGGGAAGGAAAGGGGGGGCGCCGCCCCCCTTTCCCTTGTCCTATTCGGACTAGGAAGGGGAGGGGGGCGCGGCCCCCTCCTGCCTCCTTCCCTCTTCTCCCTCGAGGCCCATGTAGGCCCAATAACCCCCGGGGGGTTCCGGTAACCTCCCGGTACTCCGGTAAAATGCCGATTTCACCCAACGATTCTGATGTCCAAATATAGGCTTCCAATATATCGATCTTTATGTCTCGACCATTTCGAGACTCCTAGTCATGTCCGTGATCACATCCGGGACTCCGAACAAACTTCGGTACATCAAAACTTATAAACTCATAATAAAACTGTCATCATAACGTTAAGCGTGCAGACCCTACGGGTTCGAGAACTATGTAGACATGACCTAGAACTATTCTCGGTCAATAACCAATAGCGGAACCTGGATGCCCATATTGGTTCCTACATATTCTACGAAGATCTTTATCGGTCAAACCGCATAACACCATACGTTGTTCCCTTTGTCATCGGTATGTTACATGCCCGAGATTTGATCGTCGGTATCCAATACATAGTTCAATCTCGTTACCGGCAAGTCTATTTACTCGTTACGTAATGCCTCATCCCGTAACGAACTCATTGGTCACATTGCTTGCAAGGCTTATAGTGATGTGCATTACCGAGAGGGCCCAGAGATACCTCTCCGACAATCGGAGTGACAAAACCTAATCTCGAAATACGCCAACTCAACATGTACCTTCGGAGACACCTGTAGTACTCCTTTATAATCACCCAGTTACGTTGTGACGTTTGGTAGTACCCAAAGTGTTCCTCCGGTAAACGGGAGTTGCATAATTCTCATAGTTACAGGAACATGTATAAGTCATGAAGAAAGCAATAGCAGTATACTAAACGATCAAGTGCTAGGCTAACGGAATGGGTCATGTCACTCACATCATTCTCCTAATGATGTGATCTCACTAATCAAATGACAACACATGTCTATGGTTAGGAAACATAACCATCTTTGATTAATGAGCTAGTCAAGTAGAGGCATACTAGTGACTATATGTTTGTCTATGTATTCACACATGTATCATGTTTCCGGTTAATACAATTCTAGCATGAATAATAAACATTTATCATGATATAAGGAAATAAATAATGACTTTATTATTGCCTCTAGGGCATATTTCCTTCAGTCTCCCACTTGCACTAGAGTCAATAATCTAGTTCACATTGCCATGTGATTTAACACCAATATTCACATCTGTATGTGATTAATACCCATAGTTCACATCATCATGTGATCAACACCCAAAGGGTTTGTTCACATCGCTATGTGATTAACACCCAAATAGTACTAAGGTATGATCATGTTTTGCTTGTGAGAGAAGTTTAGTCAACGGGTCTGTCATATTTAGAGCCGTATGTATTTTGCAAATATTCTATGTCCACAATCCTCTGCAAGGAGCTACTCTAGCTAATTGCTCCCACTTTCAATATGTATCCAGATTGACCTTAGAGTCATCTGGATTGGTGTAAAAGCTTGCATCGTTGTAACTTTTTACGATGGGCTCTTTTATCACCTCCATAATCGAGAAACATCTCCTTAGTCCTCACTAAGGATATTCTTGACCGCTGTCCAGTGATCTACTCTTAGATCAAAATTGTATTCCTTTGTCAAACTCAGAGCAAGGTATACAATTGGTCTGGTTCACAGCATAGCATACTTTATAGAACCTATGATTGAGGCATAGGGAATGACTTTTCATTCTCTTTCTATTTTCTGCCATGGTCGGGTCTTGAGTCTTACTCAACTTCACACCTTTGCATCATAGGCAAGAACTCCTTCTTTGACTGTTCTATTTTGAACTATTTCAAAAATTTATCAAGGTATGTACTCATTGGAAAAATCTTATCAAGCGTCTTGATCTATCTATATAGATCTTGATGCTCAATGTGTAAGCAGCTTCACGGAGGTCTTTCTTTGAAAAACTCTTATTCAAGTATCCTTTCATGCTTTGCAGAATAATTCTACATTATTTCCGATCAACAATATGTCATTCACATATACTTATCAGAAATGCTGTAGTGCTCCCACTCACTTTCTTGTAAATACAGGCTTCACCGTAAGTCTGTAAAAAACTATATGCTTTGATCAACTTATCAAAGCGTATATTCCAACTCTAAGATGCTTGCACCAGTCCATAGATGGATCGCTGGAGCTTGCACATTTTGTTAACACTTTTAGGATTGACAAAACCTTCTGGTTGCATCATATACAACTCTTCTTTAAGAAAACCATTAAGGAATGCAGTTTTGACATCCATTTGCCAGATTTCATAAATTGTGGCAATTACTAACATGATTCGGACAGACTTAAGCATCGCTACAGTTGAGAAAATCTCATTGTAGCCAACACCTTGAACTTGTCAAAAACCTTTTTGCGACAAGTCGAGCTTTGTAGATAGTAACACTACTATCAGCATCTGTCTTCCTCTTGAAGATCCATTTATACAATATGGCTTGCCGATCATCGGGCAACTCCACCAAAGTCCACACTTTGTTCTCATACATGGATCCCTTCTCAGATTTCATGGCCTCAAGCCATTTCGCGGAATCTGGGCTCATCATCGCTTCCTCATAGTTCGTAGGTTCATCATGGTCTAGTAACATGACTTCCAGAACAGAATTACCGTACCACTCTGGTGCGGACTGTACTTTGGAAGACCTACGAGGTTCTCTAGTAACTTGATCTGAAGTTTCATGATCATCATCATTAGCTTCCTCACTAATTGGTGTAGGAATCACTGGAACTGATTTCAGTGATAAACGATTTTCCAATAGAGGCATACTAGTGACTATATGTTTTTCTATGTATTCACACATGTATCATGTTTCCGGTTAATACAATTCTAGCATGAATAATAAACATTTATCATGATATAAGGAAATAAATAATAACTTTATTATTGCCTCTAGGGCATATTTCCTTCAAAACCACACAAGCTTGATCCTACTTGGGAAGGTCCCTTCATCGTCACCAAGGTTCTCCACAATGGAGCATACTGCCTTTACAATGTCGAGCACCAGATTGATGAGCCCCGAGCTTGGAACGCGGAGCTGCTCTGCCCCTTTTATACTTAAGTATGCACTCGGATGAGATGTAATAAAAGTACTTCTGTAGTTCATCTTTCAAAGACAATAGTGTTATAATTTTCCCAGTGATTGTTATTACTTTTGTTCACCTAAAGGTCCCCAAGTGGGTGGCTTAACTGCGAATCCGTTTCGCCTAAGTTTGTAAAAAAAATCCTTGCTGAGTGGTGAGCCAGCCTCACACTCAGGGGCTTAGCTGCGAATCCATTTCGCCTAAGTTTAACAAAATCCTACCGAGTGGTGAGCCAGCCTCCCACTCGGAGGCTTAGCTGCAGTCCAAGTACTCGCCTAAGTTTAACAAAATCCTACCGAGTGGTGAGCCAGCCTCCCACTCGGAGGCTTAGCTGCAGTCCAAGTACTCGCCTAAGTACAAATACAACATGCGCTCGGAAGGAGGGCGAGGCGTAGGTCGACTGCTACCCTCTCCTTCCAAGCTACACCACAAATACAACGTGCGCTTCGCAAGGAAGACGAGGCGCAGGTCGACTGCTACCCTCTCCTTCCGAGCTACGCCACAAATACAACATGCGACCCGTAAGGAGGACGAGGTGCAGGTCGACTGTTATCTTCTCTTTCAGAGGTACGCCACAAAAATCCTACCGAGTGGAGAGCAGACCTCCCACTCGGGGGCTTAGCTGCAGCCCAGTGCTCGCCTATGTTTTTGAAAATCCTACCGAGTGGAGAGCAGACCTCCCACTCGGGGGCTTAGCTGCAGTCCTTTACTCGCCTAAGTATTTAAAAATCCTACCGAGTGGAGAGCGGACCTCCCACTCGGGGGCTTAGCTGCAGTTCAGTACTCGCCTAAGTATTTAAAAATCGTACCGTGTGGAGAGCAGACCTCCCACTCGGGGGCTTAGCTGCAGCCCAGTGCTCGCCTAAGTTTTTGAAAATCCTACCTAGTGGAGAGCAGACCCCACACTCGGGGGCTTAGCTACGGCCCAGTGCCAGCCTAAATATGATGAAGTACAAGTCGATTGCAATCTGTGCTCCGTCCCTACCTGCAAAAAAGCATCTCAATCACCAGCGTATAGACCGAGCGAAAGACAATGTTCGTTCGGAGGCAGATGCGGACATATTCAACGTCAAATCCAAGTTCAAAAAGCGTTCTACGGAACCAGAAGTGCTCAGGCACCAAGGATGTTAAAGTTTATCGGTTACAAAAACCACTCGGCATACCGAGGCAAATTTAAGGCATCAAGCATTGAAGTTTTTTACCCCTCCTGTGGAGGGCTGGAAGGCGCAACAAACTCGTCCAAGTCGATTCCATCTGCGATCCGAGTGGCAGCAGCGATGAAGGTCTCTATGAAGGATCGGAAGTCTTGCTCCTTGGTATTGGCCACCTTGAGAGCCGCCAGCTTGTCCTCTCGCGCGTCCTTGCAGTGAACATGGACCAGAGATAGAGCAACGTCGGCACCGCACCTGGCAGAAGACTTCTTCCATTCTTGCACTCGACTTGGAACTTCGTTCAGTCGAGTCATCAGAGACTCAAGGTCATTCTGAAGTGTTTCTCTTGGCCAGAGTGATGTGTCGATGCGTGACGTCGCAACCTTCAGCCTTGCAAGATAGTCGACAACAACAGCAACACGAGACTCGAGTCGGAGCATGTTCATGGCGGCTTCATCCTTCACAGGAGAGTTGATGGGATCTAGGCTCGTCTCCAGTCGACCAGTCTCCTCCTCAAAGATTTGGCAGAACTCTGTAGACACAACCCCAAAGTTAAGGTAGCAGTTTGGTGGTAGGACCATAACTAAAAATCCTGTCGGATACAAAGGGTTACTGTCGGTGTCAAAACCGGCGGATCTCGGGTAGGGGGTCCCGGACTGTGCGTCTAGGCGGATGGTAATAGGAGACAAGGGACACGATGTTTTTACCCAGGTTCGGGCCCTCTCGATGGAGGTAAAACCCTACTCCTGCTTGATTGATATTGATGATATGGGTAGTACAAGAGTGGATCTACCACGAGATCAAGGAGGCTAAACCCTAGAAGCTAGCCTATGGTATGATTGTTGTAATGGTTGTTGTGTCCTACTGACTAAAACCCTCCGGTTTATATAGACACCGGAGAGGGCTAGGGTTACACAGAGTCGGTTACAATGGTAGGAGATCTACATATCCGTATTGCCAAGCTTGCCTTCCACGCCAAGGAAAGTCCCATCCGGACACGGGACGAAGTCTTCAATCTTGTATCTTCATAGTCTTGGAGTCCGGCGGACGATGATAGTCCGGCTGTCCGGACACCCCCTAGTCCAGGACTCCCTCAGTAGCCCCTGAACCTGGCTTCAATGACGATGAGTCCGGCGCGCATAATGTTCGGCATTGCAAGGCGGGTTCCTCCTCCGAATAATCCATAGAAGATTGTGAACACCAGGATAGTGTCCGGCTCTGCAAAATAAATTCCACATTCCACCGTAGAGAGAATAATATGTACACAAGATCAATCTGCTGACGTATTTCGTGGCATGAAGTCAAGCCACCTCCAAGCCTTTACTTGAATCGTTTTTTATTATACCACCTCAGCGCGTTTAGCGAAGCGGTTTCCTTGGCACGTCTTGTCGAAGCAGAGATCGTGTTCCCCTTATCCCGGGATTCTCATCAATATGGACGTGGGTAACCCAACCGCGCCATTGATGGTGGTGCTTGGGAGATAAGCGAGTTTTACCAGGCGGGTGGGGACGCATAGTCTTCGTTCGCCTATATATAAGGGGATAAGGATCCACCTTTTTACGTACGCCTTCTTCCTCCTTTGCTTATCCATCTCCGCGCACTCTCGAGCTCCAGCGCCCAAGTCTGTGCGTCTCGCCTCAACCTTCTCCGACCATGTCCGGAGCGGGAGGCAAATGGTTGGCCTCCACCGTTACGGAGGAGCACACCGCAAAACTGCGCAGCACCGGATACCTTTCCGGCGACATCGCGCACCGGCTGCCCGACAAGGGGCAGCTCATCCCCACCCCTAGGCCCCATGAGAGGGTCGTATTCCTTCCCCACTTCCTCCGCAGACTGGGCTTTCCACTTCACCCCTTTGTCCGGGGGCTCATGTTCTACTACGGCCTGGATTTCCACGATCTGGCGCCGAACTTCATCCTCAACATCTCGGCGTTTAACATCGTGTGCGAGGCCTTCCTCTGCATCCAGCCCCACTTCGGCTTGTGGCTCAAGACCTTCAATGTAAAGCCGAAGGTAGTGAAGGGCACTCAAGCGGAGTGCGGAGGCGCCATGTTGGGCAAGATGCCCAACGTCCTCTAGTTTGAAGGGGCCTTTGTGGAGTCCGTCAAGGGGTGGCAATCGGGGTGGTTCTACATCACCGAGCTGCGCGACCCTAAGTGGGCGGCGGCCCCCGAGTTCAGATCTGGTATCCCTATGCAGCTCACCTCCTGGAAAGAGAAGGGCTTGCTATGGGGTAGTTCGGAGGAGCTGACAGGACTCCAAGCCTGTATCCAGAAGCTGGTGAATAAGAAGGTTAGGCTTGTCAACGTGGTCCAAGTCATGCTCATCCGCCGGATTCTCCCCCGCCAACAACGGGCATTTAAATTGTGGGAGTTCAATCCGGCATAGCACCAGGCATTGAGCGGGCTCTTCGACACGACGTACGAAGGCGCCTGGAGGGTGATGTTCAAGGGTGCCGAAGCCCCCGCATCCGCTACTGAAGATCGCGGATTTCGCTCGCAGCGTCCAGCTGACGAGGTAAGTGATTCTACCCCTTTACGAGACACTTGTTTTTAATAGTTTGACCCTATGCGGGTTTCAATCTTCCTTTTCCTTTGACAGGACTGGATAAAGAAGGCCGGGCAGATCATCTGCCAGGCTCCCGTGCCAGAAAATCCAGTAGACGCCCGTCTAGCGGGGCTGCTGGTTCGGGCACCGCATGTGGTGCTGGAGAAGAAGGCCAAGAAGGAGGCCACGGGTACTCGAAAGAGTTCCCATTTTCAGGTGTCGGACGACTCCGGGGCGGACTCCTCCCCCGAAGGCGAGGAGGAGGAAGAAGACTCTCTCCCAGAGGAGGGAGAGAGGAAGAGGAAGGCTTCCCCAATAGGGGAGGCCGAAGGGTCCAAGAGGGGGAGAACTATTCCCCCGGACAGCTCCGCCAACGCCAACGTTGGCGGCGAGGAGTGGCCCTCAAGGGCCATGCCTCCGGCAAGATCGTAATTATCCGGATTCCTGAATGATTTGTAATTTTATTTGCGTCACATAGAGTCCTTCTAATGCCGCACAGTCCGGCCGATGATGACCTCCCCGCTTCATCGAGCGGGTCGTTTGCTCCGTCGGATGTGGATTCCATCCCGACTGCCTCCACCCCTCGCACCGCTAAGGACGCTGAGGTGGGATCCCAGGAAGGGACCCATCAGGAGGAGGCTCCGGAGGCGCCGCAAGGCAGCCTCCCGGACTTTGCGCCGGACTCCATGCCGGAACCCGCAATGGTTCCGGAGTCCGGCAAGCGACCCCTTCGCAAGAAGGGCAAGACCGTGACGCCAGCGGCCCCCGTCCAATCGGAGGCGCCGGACAACTTGTTGGAGGCGCTCAAAGGCGCTTCCATCGAGGAAGAACACCGCACTATCATGAGTGCGGTGATTCAGAAGGTTCAGCTCGCCAAGAGCGGGCTGACCGAAGCCTGCAGCAGCCTTCTAACCGGCTTTGAGGTAAGAAGTTAAAAATATGTAATGTAATACCGCATATACAGTATCCCCTGATGCTCGGTTCGGTGTTCGGAAAGAAAAGCCGGACTGAGGATCTAAAAAGATATACGCAGGGTTGCTAAAAATTATATCAATATGGGTTTGCAGGCTGCGCTGATGACCTCTGCCGCACTGACTGCGGAGGTCGGTGCTTTGAAGCAGGACGTCGAGCGGTCCGAGCAAGAGCTTGGCCGTGCCAAGAAGCAGCTCGAGGACAAAGAAGGTGAGTAACACCGCTTTGAATAGTTACCTTACAGAAAAGGATTTTGGTTGCAAAAAATAACAAGGATAACGTGGGTACTGCAGGGGCCACGAACGAGGTGGCAACCCTGAAGGAGGCTGTGTCTGCGGCCGAACGCAATGCGGCTGCGGAACGGGCAGAGCGAGAGAAGCAGGAGGCGCGGGTGGCGGAGGTGCGGCAAGAGCTCCAAGCTCTCATGGAAAAGCATGAGAGTTTGGAGCGCGACTCAAAGACTCGAGAGTCCGAGCTTGCTTCGGCTCTCGAAAGTGCCAAAGCCGCCAAGGCCGAGGCCCATAAGGCCCTTCAGGAGGTTGAGGATGTTAAGAAAATAGCGGCGGGTAAGGCATTTTTCATGCAAAGCAAGCATGTTAATGTAAGCTTCCTGATACTTACCCGAATTCGGAGCTCTCCAGGGGCGTTTGCAGATCTGCCTCGCAGTGTATCCGATGCCGCCGCATTCTACTGTGGCGAGGAGGGGAGCTCAACGGAAAAGGTTTTCTGGTCTCAGTATGCTGAGTCTGGACATCCGGTGCCCCCTAGCGACCAGCTGAAGGAGCTGGTCAAACTCCACAAGGTAGCTGAGCAGGCCATGAAGGGCCTCATAGTCCGGCTTTGGCCTGGCGGGGCCATGCATGGGAGCTACTTCGGCCTCGTGCGGCGGCTGGTGGACGCGTGCCCATGGGTGGAGGTCATGAAGCGCTCCGCCTGTATTGAAGGTGCTCGTCGGGCCCTTGCCCGCGCAAAGGTGCACTGGGGCAGGCTGGATGCGGAGAGGCTTATCATTGATGTGCCGCCAGCGGGCAAGGAGTATCGCACGCCCGAGATGTACTATAAGACTATCCTGAAGGGTGCCCGCAAGATTGCGGATGAGTGCCCCAGAGATGTAATTATTGAGTAGACTCGCTATGTGGTATCCTGTGCGCTGAAAACTTTGTTCATATGCGCTAAGCAATGCTTGTTTGATTTAAAATATTACCTTCTGTGCGGCCGTTTAGAAAATCTGAGAGATGGCAAGTCGTTGGCTTCAGCCCCCATGCCACTAGTGCTGGGGTGTTCGGGATAAACTTGAGCACTCTTGTTCCCATTTTTGGGTCCATCTAGGGAGGCGCTCAACACAACGAACAAGGCAACCGGACTTATAATGCTTGAACACTCTCACTTAGCCATAGAATTCTATAATTTTAAATTTCGGCGAAGCCCCTAGTATTCGGAAGACCGAATTCGGGGCGCTATCCACGCCTTGGCCGGACATTATCCGGTTCTTCGCTCGAAGCGGCGTAAGTCTTTAGGGACTCGAAAAAACCTCTCGAACAACGACCAGTCTCTCGCCTTATCATGCCAGTTAGTTTTAGCTTTCTCCACTGAGGCGCTCGCCCAGCTCAACCGGGGTGCAATCGCAGTGGTTCTCCCAGTGCTACCTTAGCCGACAGAATGGAACGTAAGGTACCAAAACATGGGAGCCGGGCAAACCCAACTATTGACCCAAGACATGATTCGGAGCCGATTCATATAATGCTATAAGTTCGGGGTGCCGCACTTGTGAAAGTGTTCGGACGTATCACACCATAATGCGGGGAACATAAGCCCCTGGCGTATTTGGCCGTAACAAAATGTACGGGTGCAAGATGTCATAATGAACATATATGTAAAGTAATGCAATTATAGGCAAAAGGTGCTGCATTATTTATTTAAGGAATGATACAAATAGTGCGGTAAGCAAGGGATTGGACTAATTAAACATGTCCCCCTGCAGGGGTGGGCTGCGGACTGGTGTATATAATCAAATTTAATGCTCGTAATGGAGACTACCTGAGTGTTCGTCGCAGCCTTTTTCCCTCCCTGGCTGTTGCATCGTGAGTTCGACGAGTTCGCCGCCGAACAGGGCCTCTGGTGAACGGAGTCCTGTGTATAAAAAGAAGGAAAAAAAAGAGCGACACACTTGGGAGCCCCTGGTGTGGTCGAGCCGCACTCTGGGTCTGTTGTGGTCGCGCCCCTCCCCCTATGCCCATGGTATCTCTAGAGCGTAATGATGTACGCGGAGGGCTGGTCTTGCAATCATGCGAGGGCTGGGGTTGGGGCCGCATTACTACGCGTGCTCGGAACGTGCCAGGTGGTCTTGATCGATATTGCTCCGGGCGCGTTTGGCCGTGTCCGGTCGTTTAACAGCCGGACTCGAAAATTGCCTTAGAAGGCTGCTCTGTACTTCTGCCGCGAGAGCCGCTGTATGTTCCTCCGTTCGGAGGGAGCGTTCCGTATTTCCGTTGACCGTGATGACTCCACGAGGGCCTGGCATCTTGAGCTTGAGGTATTCATAATGTGGCACCGCGTTGAACTTTGCGAACGCGGTTCGTCCGAGCAGAGCGTGATAGCCGCTGCGGAACGAGACTATGTCGAAGATTAACTCCTTGCTTCGGAAATTATCCGGGGATCCGAAGACCACTTCCAGTGTGACTGAGCCTGTACAATTGGCCTCAACACCTAGTATGACGCCTTTGAAGGTCGTCTTTGTAGGTTTAATCCTTGAGGGGTCTATGCCCATCTTGCGCACTGTATCCTGATAAAGCAGGTTCAGGCTACTGCCGCCATCCATCAGGACTCTCGTGAGGTGAAATCCATTGACGATTGGGTCTAAAACCTATGAGGCGAATCCGCCATGGCGGATACTGGTCGGATGGTCTCTTCGATCGAAAGTGATCGGGCAAGAGGACCATGGATTGAACTTAGGGGTGACTGGCTCCATCGCATATACGTCCCTTAGTGCACGCTTCCGCTCCCTCTTGGGTATATGGGTTAAGTATATCATGTTTACCGTCCGCACTTGTGGGGGGAAACCCTTCTGTCCTCTACTGTTCGGCGGTCGGGTCTCTTCCTCATCGTCGCTGTGCAGCCCCTTGTCGCTGTTTTCGGCAATTAACTTGCCTGCTTGCTTAAATACCCAACAATCTCTGTTGGTGTGGTTGGCTGGCTTTTCGGGGGTGGCATGTATCTGGCATGAGCGGTCGAGTATTCGGTCCAAATTGGACGGACCCGGAGTGGTTCTCTTGAATGGCTTCTTCTGCTGACCGGGTTTACAGCCTCGGAATCCGGCGTTGACTGACGTATCCTCCTTGTCGTCGCTGTTAACGCGGCGTTTGTTTTTGCTTCGACGCGACCTGCCATTTTGGTCCTTTGTGTCCGGACAGCCAGCATTTTTGCTGAGGTTGTTGCTGCGAGCTAGCCAGCTATCCTCTCCCGCACAGAAGCGGGTCATTAATGACGTGAGGGCTGCCATGGATTTCGGCTTTACCTGTCCTAGGTGCCGGGCTAGCCACTCGTCGCGGATGTTATGTTTGAAGGCTGCAAGGGCCTCTGCATCCGGACAGTCGACGATTTGATTTTTCTTTGTTAAGAACCGTGTCCAGAATTGTCTGGCCGATTCATCTGGCTGCTGAATTATGTGGCTTAGGTCATCGGCGTCTGGTGGTCGCACATATGTGCCCTGGAAGTTTGTCGAGGAATGCGGCTTCCAGGTCCTCCCAACACCCAATTGACTCTGCGGGCAGGCTGTTAAGCCAATGCCGAGCTGGTCCTTTAAGCTTGAGCGGGAGATATTTGATAGCATGAAGATCGTCGCCGCGGGCCATATGGATATGAAGGAGATAATCCTCGATCCAAACCGCGGGGTCTATTGTGCCATCGTAGGATTCGATGTTGACGGGTTTAAACCCTTCAGGGATTTGATGATCCATTACTTCGTCTGTGAAGCATAGTGGGTGTGCGGCGCCTCTATATTGAGCAATATCACGACGTAGCTCGAGGGAGCGTTGTCTGCTGTGTTCGGCCCGGCCGGTGTTGTTGTATCCGGCGCGACGATATTCGTCGTGGGTCGTGGGGCGCCCACGTGATCCATAGATGGATCTGGATTGTCTTGCCTTATCCTCCAATATATCCCGCAAGTCCGGCGCGTTCCACCGTGGCTTCGTACTTTTCGAGCGATGCCGGGGTACGGTCTTGATGGAGGGTCTGGATGCCTCTCTGTCGCGACCACGGGGTGGTCGGTCGGCCGTATTGTGCGCTGGTGATGAAGGTATGTATGCTTCCTCCTCTAATCGGGGGAGCAACTTGCATTTTGGTAGCTCTTGGAGGGGCGTTCGAGTTCATACTCTTCGGCCGCGAGGACCTCGGTCCATCTGTCGGCCAGCAGGTCTTGATCAGCTTGAAGCTGCTGCTGCTTTTTCTTTAGGCTATTTGCTGTGGCCATTAGCCTGCGTTTGAAGCGCTCTTGTTCGACGGGATCCTCAGGCACGACGAATTAATCGTCGTCGAGGCTTGCCTCGTCTCCGGAGGGAGGTATGTAATTATCATCCTCGACCTCTTCGTCTGCCGCTCTCTCGTGAGGGCTTGCTTCTGCATCCTCCTGCGCTGAATCTTGCCAGAGGGGATTGTCTTCAGCACTCTCTGGGGTGTTATTTTCTCCTGTGCCGGAATCTCCATTCTTGCTGTGGCGGGATTTAGAGCGGCGCCGCTGACGTCGGCGCTTAGGCTGTTTCTTTACGTCGGCGCTTAGGCTGTTTCTTTAAGGAATCTGCCTCCGCTGCTTCTACGCCGTCCCCATCTTTTGGGGTATCCACCATGTATATGTCGTATGACGAGGTGGTCTTCCAGTGCCCTGTAGGCGCTGGTTCTTTATCGTCTCCGGCATCGTCGTCCATACCATCGATGTCTTCGGAGTCATAGTCTAGCATGACGGTTAGATCGTCGACAGTGGCTACAAAGTGGGTGGTGGGTGGGGTTTGAATTTCTTCGTCGTCTGCATCCCAACCATCCTGGCCGTAGTCCGGCCAAGGCTCTCCGGATAGCGAGAGATGCTTTAGCGAATTTAGGATGTCGCCAAAGGGTGAGTGCTGAAAGATGTCCGCGGCGGTGAACTCCATGATCGGCGCCCAATCTGATTCGATTGGCAGGGGCGCAGGAGGTTCAGAATCCGGCAAGGAGTCTGGCACCTCGGAGTCACGAGCTTTATAAGGGACGAAGTCAGTGTTCGGCACCATCGTCGTGGAAGTCGCAGCTCCCGAGGCGGTGTCCAACAACTCGTCCTCGATCTGCGCAACCGGCTCCGGACTATAGGCCGGAGCGGATTCGTGTGCGGCCTCCCAGGTACTGTCCGGCGGCAGAGCTAGATCATGCCCATCGTGACAGTGCGGCACGCTCGGCTGCGGCTCGGATCCATCGAAGATCAAGTCTCTGCGGATATCCGCCGTGAAGTTTAGGCTTCCAAATCTGACCTGACGGCCAGGGGCGTAGCTTTCGATCTGCTCCAGATGGCCAAGTGAATTGGCCCGCAGTGCGAAGCCGCCGAATACGAAGATCTGTCCGGGGAGAAAAGTCTCACCCTGGACGGCGTTGTTGTTGATTGAAGAAGCCATCAAGCCTGTCGGTGACGACATAGAGGAACTCTCAACGAAAGCACCAATGTCGGTGTCAAAACCGGCGGATCTCGGGTAGGGGGTCCCGGACTGTGCGTCTAGGCGGATGGTAACAGGAGACAAGGGACACGATGTTTTTACCCAGGTTCGGGCCCTCTCGATGGAGGTAAAACCCTACTCCTACTTGATTGATATTGATGATATGGGTAGTACAAGAGTGGATCTACCACGAGATCAAGGAGGCTAAACCCTAGAAGCTAGCCTATGGTATGATTGTTGTAATGGTTGTTGTGTCCTACGGACTAAAACCCTCTGGTTTATATAGACACCGGAGAGGGCTAGGGTTACACAGAGTTGGTTACAATGGTAGGAGATCTACATATCTGTATTGCCAAGCTTGCCTTCCACGCCAAGGAAAGTCCCATCCGGACATGGGACGAAGTCTTCAATCTTGTATCTTCATATTCTTGGAGTCCGGCGGACGATGATAGTCCGGCTGTCCGGACACCCCCTAGTCCAGGACTCCCTCAGTTACCTTCAAGCATGAGGAATAGCTTCTTCGTGAGTCATCCCAGATAAGCCTCCAGATCATTCTTCTTTCCCACCAATTCGCTGGCCTTGTCACTCAAGGCAATCTTGTCGTTCTTCAATCGACTGACCTCCTTGTTGGCCACATCAACAGCAGCTTTCAGATTGGTATTCTCCTCTTCAAGTTTGCCGATTGAAGCCAGCTTCTCTTCTGCGAGCTTGGTCTTCTCTGAAGCTGCTTTCTGTGCCTCAGCAAGGTCAAGGTCCTTCTTCTTTAGAGAATCCCTCAGTTTATCTGCAAAATCATAGTGAGATCATACTCAGGAATGGACAAGAGACAAAAGCAGTCGTCAAGGTTCTCACCAAATATACCTTTTGCCTCCTCCTTCGCCTTCGTGAAGTTCTCCTGGACAAGCTTCAGATCAAGTTCAAGCTGCAAGCTCGCAAGATCTCTGCGAAGGAACAATCGACAGACGTCAAAGATAGGTCACTTCCGAGTGATTAAGGAAAAAATCATAGTATCTCTAAGACTACAGCCGAATTTAAACATTCGACTGTAGTCTTGGGGACTACACCCAGTGGGTGCACTCAGCATGCCCCCACTAGTTCTATCAGCTAGAGTCGATCAGTCGACCAAAAAAGACAGAAAGTCTAACCACCAGCAGTTAGCCACAGTAAAAAAACAAAAAAGAGAGAGGTGTTCTTCAGACCGTAGTCAACTGCCAGCAGTCGACCACGGTCTCGGGGACTACACCCAGTGGGTGCACTCAGCGTACCCCCACCGGTTCTATGATTCCATTCGACCAGATCGAGCATAGAAAGTAACGAGAAAAGGTTCAAGACATAAAGACTATGGTCGACTGCCCTCAGTCCACCATAGCCTTGGGGATTACACCCAGTGGGTGCACTCAGCGTGTCTCCACTAACCCAGATATTCAATCGACACACCCAGTGGGTGTACGACAGATACTAAGATTTCCAGAAAAGTTTTCAGGTATCATATCCTAACAGAACAGGTGGTGATCGACTAACCTGAACATTGCTCAGAAGGGCCGAACTGGCGTCGTAAGCTGCTTGGCTGGCGTCTCGGATCGCCTTCACTTGCTCCATCATGACCCCCGCCTAGCGTATGGCTTCTTTAGCAGCGCTTGCTTGGTCCTCTGGGACGTGGTGGGTGGAGAAAAGTGAAGGCTGATCAGCACTCGACGACGAAGGGCAAGCACTCATCAGCGGCACCGCAAAGGATACGATAGGCCGAGTGAGGTTGTCCCCCTCCACAACCAATGTCTCAGGTGCTGATGCGGCCTGAGCTGTCTTGCCAGCAAACGCTCTCCTATTCCTCCTCTGCCTCAGTGGTTCCTCGTCGTCATCATCAAGAAGATCAATGATGATATTAGATGGAGCTGCAGAAAAGATTCAAAGTTAAAAATGAAGATCCTGCCGACTGGAAACGAAACTACAAAGGCCATACCAGGGTTGGAAGTGACAGCATCCTCCATTTTGTGATCTTCAGGTCTGGTCGAGGTATCAGAAGTAGCAGCACTGCAGTTTCAGAAGTCATACGGTCAGCTCACGAATCGACCAAGAATAAATCCATGTGAAACAAGAAAACTCAAGCTACGCCATTACCCAAAGATAGTGGGGATCGCCATCTTCATCTTCGGCAAGGCCTTCGTCGGCTTCGACGACGCCACTCGAGATTGCTTCGGCGCTTTCTCAGTCGGCACCGGAGAAGTCGTCCGAGGACGCTTGGTTGACTGCACGACAGGCGCGACCGCCTTACCGCGCTCAACTGCAGGGTCATGGACAAGCTTCGATCGTCTTTCAGAACGGGGAGGTGCGACTTCCTCCTCCTCCTCCTCCTCTTCTTCCTCATCAGAGCCATCATCTTCATCATCATCATCACCATCCGATTCCCACTCCTCCGGGCTCTCGCCTCCACTTCCTTCTTCTTCCTCGGTCTGTGCTTGCGCCCCGTTGGGCATCGAATACAACTCAGTAGTGATCTGAAAGACAACAAAACAAGATAAAAGTCAGTCGACTGAATTGCAGCAAAAGAGAATGAACAGAACATGATTACAGTCGGAGATAAGTGGTGATACCTTGTCTGGTTCATAAGACTGGTCGAGTGGTGGGATCCACCTAGCCCCATGAGGGTTATCTTTGTTCCCTGTGATGGCAGTCATCCACCTCTCCAATGTGGCGTCGTCACCCTCCTCTGGGTGGACCCAAGTGGTGTCTTCGGTACCAGAGTACAACCACATCGGGTGGCCTCGGTATTGGTATGGCTGAATGCGCCGTCGAAGGAAAACCTCCAAAAGATCCAAGCCAGTAACCCCGTCGCGAATGAGTCGGACTACACACTCCATCAACATTTTAACCTGAGCCTTCTCCTCCGGAAGCACCTTCAGGGAAGATGGCTTGTTCACTCGGTCCATGGAGAACGGAGGGAGACCAGTCGACTGCCCCGGCGTTGACTTGTCTTGGCGGTAGAACCAGGTCGACTGCCACCCTCTAACCGACTCGGGAAAGGTCATGGCCCGAAAGGCACTCTTACTCCTCATCTGGACCCCAAGACCCCCACACATCTGTATTACTTTGGTCCTCTCGTCATTCGGACTCGCCTTTTTCACCGTCTGAGAATGACAAGTGAATATGTGCTTGAAGAGACCCCAGTGCGGCCGACAACCCAAGAAGTTTTCGCACAACGACACAAAAGCGGCGAGATAGGCAATGGAGTTGGGAGTGAAGTGATGGAGTTGTGCCCCAAAGAAGTTCAGAAACCCTCGAAAGAAAAGATTCGGCGGCAGAGAGAACCCGCGATCTACATGGGTGGCTAAGAGTACACACTCACCCTCCTGTGGCTGCGGTTGCCACTCTGTCCCCGGAAGCCTTGCTGACCCATGGGAGATCAGTCCCTCATTGGCCAGATCGTCGAGGTCCTTCTGGGTGATGGTTGAGCGGATCCAGTCTCCCTGGATCCAGCCTTGCGGCAAGCTGGACCGCGACGAGGATCCGCCCCGACTGATCGCTCTCCCCTTCGCTTTTGCCTTCGCCATCGCCTTCTTCGCCCGCTCCAGGGTCGCCGTCTTCTCCTTCACCATCATCGCCGGCGAGACACGCGAGGAGCAGATGAGCGGAGATAGAAACAGGTGCAGTGGGCGAATTTGAGGAAGAGGGAGAGGAGAATGAGGACGCACTGTTCAAAAAACCTCCGACCGGCACCTTAAATAAGGTCACTTCCGAGTGGTTGACTGGTAGGCCCGGGCGATCCTGTCAAATCCCTAAACAGTCACGCGCACGATACGTGGCGAAAAAGGCGGCGCGGAAATCGAGGCGTCTTTGCCTTATCCCATCCGAGTACCGCGGTCTTCTCCACTTCGCGCGCTTCCCAAAATTCGGATCCCACTAAATCCGTTAACAGCAGAGCAACTTGTCTGACAGTAGATTTCCTACGATGTGTCGCTCGGAAATCTCCCAAGTTCAAAAAGTTCACTCGACAGAGGAAAAGAATGGATCAAGGCGACTGAAAGAAAAGTTGATGCCATCGCTAAAAAGTCATTGTTCCAGAGTGAGACATACTCAGAACACAAAAAACAGGTCAGAAAGATTATCAACTCCTTCCTCACTCAAACCTCGATCCATTCGGGGGCTAATGATGAAGTCATGTACCTAGGGTAGGGTCATGGACCTGTCCAAGGTACCCTCCCCAAGGACATCTTTAGAAGAAGTTGCCTTCCAGTCGACCAAGAGGGATTCCACTCGACGGACTCGAAGACACTCGACCATGAAGACTCACTCGACCACCAGGAGATCAAGAGCCACTCTATATCCACACGGTCTGTAATTAAGTAGTCTTTATGGCCATGATGACACTTTATGTAAGGCGTTACCAGTAACGCCAGGCCTTAATGTACTTTAAACCCTCCGCTACGTGGGCTGGCGGGGGTCCTAGCAGACACTATATAAGCCACCCCCCTCCACTGACAGAAGGGTTCGCACCCCTGTAACACATACGCATATAATCCAGTCGACCGCCTCTGGGCTTCGAGACATAGGGCTGTTACTTCCTCCGAGAAGGGCTTGAACTCGTAAACCCCTTGCGTCTACAACTACTCCATATCTAGGATCTTGCCTCTCCATACCTACCCCCTATTCTACTGTCAGTCTTAGTACTGAAGACTTATATGTTTCATCGGGAATTCGTTTTGGTTAAGTTTTATTTTTTGTACTGAAGACTTATATACTAGTTGAACTAAAAACACCTTTTTTCAGTTGTATTTACGAGTTGTTGCTGAGAAAGTGAGATTTGTTTTATTTTTATCTGATTCCAACCTAAGCTGGACCTTTATAGTTTCTGTACTCTCGTTTTCTTGTACTTATGATATAGTTCTGTTAGTAATGATTTGTAATCTCATTCAGCGTAAGGATTTTCAAATTTGGTGCCAAATTTTTGTTTGAACTTCTTGAACTTTAGTAGTTGAACTTCATAGTAAAAGTTAAAGCACTGGTTTAAATTAGCTACGTTTAAGAGATAGCGATATTAAGTTCAAAACTATATCTTTCTCAAGGCATTAATTGGTATCATCATAGCACTTACCGAATAAACTAAGTTGTACTGAGATTTCAATTGTGCTAGTACTTTGATTAATTGTTTATTTTTTGTGTTGTTTGAGGCTAGTACGTCTTCTGTTGTGTTTCTTGTGATTTTTCTCCTTTGTCGAACTGATATATTTTTGATTTAGTTTTGGCCTTCTTTTTTCTAGGCCGTGGTTCTTCCCCACGCAATGTTTGGTATAATCATAACACTTGCCGTATAGAATAAGTTGTACGGAGATTTCAGTTGTATTATTACTGTTATTCTTAGTGTGTCACTGTTTTAGGGAATGGGAACTGAAGCTTCCCGTTCCTTTTTATATTTTGTAGAATGAATGTACCGTGTGTTCAAGTGTACCAGAACTATCAGTCCTAGCATGCCAGTGACTAGGAAATACGTACTGATGGTTCTTTGCTTTTCCTGTTGCAGTACTTAGTGAATTTCTAACTACTATTAGCACGATGCTTTTAGTACTGAATGTTGTCCTCGGCTGAAACTTAGTCCTTTTGGTGTTCTTCTGAAACTAAAAACTGATTTTTTTAGTGTGATAGTACTGCCGTTCATGTCTAAGCTGTACTGAGCGTCCAAGGCTACTATTTGCTTTTGTCCTTAGTTAGTCTGCCACTGTTTTTTTGCGAATGTATTTATGTGTTATTTTTATTTCTCCATGACTAGTGCTGCATGGCAGCCATCAAGTTTCAACTTCAACCCACTTCAACTTCAAATGATGGATCAAGAAAATAGGAAGCTAGCAATCTTGTTGGACGACATAAGCAAACGATGTACTTGATAGACATAGGCAAACTTGTTCAAACCCTGACACACATAACATAAAGTAGCTGGTTCCACATAATGAAAGCAAACTACAAATCTGAAACAACAAGACTAAGGACAGGCAGAAGCGCCAGCAACACAAATGCAGACTTTCATGCATCTTCATCCGCAAAGTTGCAGTGGTAGTAGGGGTCAGCCTCCTACTCTTTTGAAATATCCCAACCTGTCATGATGTTGTCGATTGTCTTCCATGACTTGTACGTTGCGTACGCATCTATTCCTGCATACGTGATGAGGTTGTCTGGCAGCGGGATGGTCCCCCACAGTTTGTGGTCTGCCATGTCCATCTTCTTCTTCATGCCTTCGTAGAATGGGTGGATGACGCCGCATGCAACATCGGCCAAGGAGTCGTAGTATTTGGTGGTCTTTGGATCATTCTACTTGAACTGCATGTCGATGAAGTTGTTGGGGTTGATTTCCAAACAAGACTTCTCCAGCATCTACTTGTCACCTCCAATGCTGAAACCGACAAATGTGTACAATGTCTCCTCCTGCAGGAAGTCTTTGAGGCGCTTGGGCCTGCCAGGGGGGAGACACACATTTAAAGATTAGTCTTCTTTTTTAAAGATTTAATTCTTCTACTTTTTCTGGTTTTACAAGTGATAATCCATGAGGTAGATGCTTATATATTTGAGTCCTGCATGAATGTAGTTTAGAAACTAGTACATAAAGTCCTAAATTAAATTCAACTACATCGTGTTATTTTTTTCTTTTTTGCTATCTTCATTGCTTCACCAAATGCTTCACCAAATTCAAGAATCATTTTACGAGAGTCAATGATATATGTGCTACTTGATTCAAGTTTACTTTTCTTTTTTGTTGAATAAAAGACCTATACCAGTGCTTGATACATCTTTGTGCATTAATTCTATATCAAGTTCAGAAATTAATTTGAGAAACATGTGCATCAAGATATGGACCTATACCACTTCACCAAAGATCTTTTAATACATCAATTCTATAAACTATACTAGTGCATCAAGATCAGAATCTATGCTAGTACATCAAGTTCGGAAATTAATTTGGTGCATCAAGTTCAGAATGCTATAAACATTTTTTCAGATGCTAATCTGGTGAAACGATCCACTTCACAGTTTCAGAAATGCATGTAACTTGAGAAACATGTACTCGTGCATCCACTTCATAAACTATAGTAGTTCATCTAGTTGGGAAACAAGTTTAATTAAGTTTTTAGTGAGTAGTATAGTACAACAGATGAATGAACAGTAGTATGGGTTACCATTTTGTGGCTGCTGCGATGTGGTATACCAAGCAGAGTTCCTCGACACACAACTGCAGGACTGCCGCCATCTGTGGAGGTTCTTCTTGGTTGGTGTACTCCACATCAACTCCGACGAAGCTCGGATACAAGCCGCCGCCCTTCATCCTGAGCCTTCTCATCGCCTCGTCGGCCTTGTATGGTATGCTAGTGCAGACGATCTCTGGCGTCTCCTTGCCGTGGAGCTCAACCCCTTTGAGCGTTCTGGTGTACTCGCGCTTCTCGCCGGGGACGTGAATGTCGACGAGGTTGCTGCTCTTGTTCGACGTCTCGCCATGGTGACGCTTGGTAGACGGTTCCTCCGCCATCGCCTTCCTCCGGTGACTGTGGGCTTGTGAGAGAGAAGTTTTTGGTCTGTGTGCAGTGGAGATGGAAGCAACAATGGTGGTTCTGTGAATGAGGCAGAGATTGAAGACAATGGGATATTTTGCAGTGCGTCGATGGTGGTGTGTGGGAGGCGGTTCGTCGGGGGCGTGGGTGTTGTGGTCGTAGGGGTTGCTGTTGGCAGTGCCTCGTGGCAACCGCCCAGTGGGTGGCACGGATGGTGGCCTGGAAGAACTAACCGTCCAAGACAAATGTTTTTTTACTGCTGCACTGATTAGTCTTGTCAAGTTGTACTAACAATCTGCTAAATCCCACTTGCACGTCTCTGCGGTGGTGAAGATGGCATTTTGCACTGTTTAGGTGACGTATGCTCTGTGATGTTTTTCCGTGTGGATGTTAAGTATTGTTTTTTCCATTCAAGTCTTATACACTAGTTCATCTCAAAACATTTTTTCGGTGCCCTGGGAGTTGTTGCTCAAAACTTGTACTTATTTTATTTTCATTTGTACCAACCTAAGTTAGGCCTTTATAGTTTTTGTATTCTCATTTTAGTGCACTTATGGTTTAGTACCGTGTGAACTGAATTGTAATTTCATACAGCGCACGGGTTTCAAATTTGTTGTCACAATGGTGCGAGTGGCCTGACTGATCCTGCTGTTTTAGTACTGATGTCATATGTATGTTTGAACTGAGTTCTTTTATTTTTTTGAATGGGGGTGGGGGTTTGAGATTATTTTTACGACCAGATCGTTCGTTGTGGTGTGGACAGATTTTATATAAATAAGAAATTTAGCAGAATTGACAAATAAATTCTATTTGAACTTTTTGCATTTTAGTAGTTGAACTTGTCAGATTTTATATAAATAAGAAATTTAGCATAATTGACAAACATTATATGTTTGAAATTTTTGAGTTTTAGTAGTTGAACTTGTCAGATTTTATATAAATAATAAATTTAGCATAATTGACAAACATTATATGTTTGAACTTTTAGAGTTTTAGTAGTTGAACTTGAAAGTAATATTTAATTCGGTTTTTTAAATAATGTTTGAACTTTTTGAGTTTTAGTAGTTGAACTTGTCAGATTTTATATAAATAAGAAATTTAGCATAATTGACAAACATTATATGTTTGAACTTTTAGAGTTTTAGTAGTTGAACTTGTTAGTTTTTCTATAAATAAGAAATTTAGCATAATTGACAAACATTATATGTTTGAACTTTTTGAGTTTTAGTAGTTGAACTTGAAAGTAATATTTAATTCGGTTTTTTAAATTATGTACATTTAACAGATAGGCTATTAAGTTCTGTTCTTTTAGAGGTTCATTGTTTCTGTATCATATTTTTTCCTTTTTTCTTGTAGAGGTTAATTGACAAACATTGTTCTTGTAGTTTATATTTCTTTTGTCCCGCCCTCTGGTTTGTATACCTGGGCTTATTGGTGGGGTGTTCTGTTGACGATGCAGGCTACTGGGCCGTTTTCCGGCCTAGATAGCTCGTCCGCGCGGCTGTGCAGTGCGTCGTGCGCATGCGCTCTGGGTTTAGTCCCACCTCGCTAGTCGAGGGGGCTTCGGACCTATTTATAAGCACAGTCGAGGCTCACCAGTCGAACTCCTCTGAAGACTTACCTGAGCGCTTATACACGGCGCCCTCTCTCTCTCTTGACCTGTGGGCCCTTGTCGGCGGGTCCTGCATTGTGCGGATTACTAGGGATTCGCCCACGGGCTCGAGTTCAAGTATCTAGCATTGTCAGGGCCTGCGCCTGACCTTGGGCGGTCAATTTTTTTTTGTTTGTTTGAATCTAGTACTTGACTCCACCAGTAACTTGGACTGATACTTTTTGTTCTAGTTCTTGTCAGTTCTGTGTGAGTGTAATCTTTTTCATTTGAGTATTTTTCCTTCTTTTTTGTGTTTGTTTTTGTGATTATTCTCAAGTGTCTTCTGGTGTCATTTTCAGAACTATGGTACTTGCATGTAGACTGAGTTGTACTAATAGTGCATTCATAGTAGCGCTTACAGACTGATGCTTCTTTGTATTTTTTATTGTAGTAAGTATGTACTGTCCGATCAAGTGTACTGAGTTGTACTGACATGGAGCAACGTTGTGTGATTAGTTGCATCATAACTAGTACTTTAGAGCAGCGACAACATTCCATTCAGAAGCTACTTTTCAATTTTAAAATGATGGATTAACAACATACGAAGGTACCAAACCAAACTTATATAATGAGATAAGCAAAACATTGTACTTGATGACATAACAAAACTTGTTCAAACATGAAAAGCATGACATAATCATACTCGTTCAACCCAACAAGAGCAAACTACTAATTTGAAACAACAAGATAAAAGGCAAGCACAAGCGGAAGTAAAACGAAGGCAGGCTCTGATGTATCTTCATCCCGTAAAGGGGCAATAGGGGCGGTCGTAATAGTTTTCAGCCTCCCGCTCTTCCGCATATTCTGAACCATCTATGATGTAGTCGATTATGAACCATGACTTGTACGTGGCGTACGCATCTACTCCTGCATACTCGATGAGGTTGACTAGCAGCGGGCTGGTCCCCCACAGTTTGTAGTCTTCCTGCGTGTTGATCTTCTTCTTCATGCCTTTGTAGAACGGGTGGATGAGCTGGCTGCAACATCAGTGCAGGAGTCATACTCTTTTCCGGTGTATGGAACTCTCCACTTGGGCTGAATGTCGATGAACTTGTTGGGGTTGATCTCCATACCGGACAACTTCAGCTTCTCTTTGTCGCTTTCAATGCTGAAACCGGCAAATGTGAACAACTTCTCATGCTGCAGCATCTCGGTCAGGCGCTTGGGCCTGCAAGGCGAGAGACATTTTGAATATTAGCATTACTTTGATGTTTGAATTATTCATTTTTGTTTTGTTTTACAAGCGATGAATCCATGAAGTAGTTGTTTATGTAGGATAAAAAATGGATGAATGTACTTCAAAAACTAGTAAAAAAAGTTCTAAAATTAAATTAAGTACATCATGTTATTCTTCTTTTTGGATTATACATAGTTTCAGTCAATGTTCTATGTTCTGCATTGGTACTAGTTTAGTCTACTTTTGTTGAATAGGATAACACATAACCGGTGCTTCACCAAGTCCTTAGTTTATTTTCTTATGAAAATAACATTAGATCAAATTCATAAAATACTTCACTACATCAAGTTTAGAAACATCTTTTTAATACATCGAGTACATAGACTACTCTATTGGATCAACTTCAGAAACTACACTAGTCGATCAACTTCAGAATTTAATCTTCCACAAGATTTTCCAAATAGTAATCCAGTGCATCAGGTTCAAAAATACATTTATAGTATATCTACTTGAGAAAATGCAGTAGTGCATCCACTTTTCGGAAACCACACTAGTACATCTAGTTGGGAAACAAGTCTGATTAAATTTTCAGGATACGGTACTAATAAAATAGATAAACCATATACAGGGCAAATGAGTAGGATTGCTCGCCATTTTGTGGCCGCTGCGATGTGGTACACCAAGCAGAGGTCGTCGATGCAAAACTGCAGGACTGCTGCCATCTGGGGAGGTTCATCTTTGTTGGTGTAGTGCACACCAACGCCGACGATCCTACAATTCAGACTCTTGCTGCCAAGCTTCCTCCATATCCTGGAGATCACCTCGTCAGCCTTTTCTGGTATGCTGGTGCAGACGATCTCCAGCGTCTCGTTGCCGTGGAGCTTAACCCCTTTGAGGGTTGTTGTGTACTCGCGCTTCTCGCCGGGGACGTGAATGTCGACGAGGTTTCTGCTCTTGTCCGACGTCTCGGCATGATGATGCTTGGCGGACAGTTCCTCTGCCATCGCCTTCCTCCGACGACTGTGGGCTTGGGAGAGAGATGTTTTTGGTTTGTGTGCAATGGAGATGGAAGCGGCAATGGTGGTTTGTGGGAATGAGGGAGAGATGGAAGATAATGGGTTTTTTTGCAGTGTGTGGACGGGAATTTGTGGGAGGCGGTTTGTTGGGGGCGTGGGTGTAGTGGGTGTTGTGGCATGGGGTCACCGTTTGTAGTCCCTTGTGGCAACCGCTCAGTGGGTGGCGCGGGTGGAGGCATCGAAGAACTAACCGTCCAAGTTAAATGGTTTTTACTGTTGAACTGACTAGTCTTGTCAAGCTGTACTTATGACCTGCTAAATCCCGCTTGCACGTCTCTGAAGTGGTGATGATGGCATTTTACTGTTGCACCGATTCATATAGTCAAGCTGTACTTATCAGCTCCTTATCCCACTTGCACGTGTCAGGGTCGGTGTTGATGGAGGTCTGAACTCCTCTATTATCGTACTTAGACTGGTGATTGAATTGTAATTGAACATACCAAATACCAGTGAGACTATGTGTGGTGCTAATGTTTTTTTAAACAATTTTCGTATTTTTTAAAGGATTGTTTATATCCAGATAATCTGTGAGTATTTTTTACAGATTAATTAGATTTTCATCAGTACAAGATGTATTATATTTGCATTTTGCTTGAGGTAATTATTTTTATGTACTGATGGTCTTTCTGAATTGGGACTGGCAGAAGCAGGCATAGCTTTGTTTTTTCAAAACGATGTTTTCTTTGAGTCATTCACAGGTGTGTTTGTTTAACTATGCCTTTGTACTGACAACTGAGAATTATGAGTACTGATGTACTACAAGAGTTTAAATTTTTCCTTGACATATTTTTGCTGAGTTACTACTCGACAGTAGCATTTGCGTCATATATATCGAGATAAGTTTTTCAAATTTATTTGTGACTATTTTCAAAAGGATTATCAAATGGTTTACATAATAATGTCACTGCTCCAACGGGCACAAATCAGAAATTATATCAGTACTGATGTGTACTCTGCCTTGTACTGACGACTGAGAGTTATCAGTACTGATGTACTACAAGAGTTTAATTTTTTCCTTGACATATTTTTTTTGCTGAGTTACTGGTTGACAGTAGCACTTTGCGTCAGATATCTCAGATAAGTTTTTTCAAACATATTTGTGACTTCATTGAAAATGATTATCAAATGGTTTACATAATAATGTCACTGCTCCAGCGGGCACAAATCAGAATTTTTATATCTTAATTATAGTACTGATCGAGAAATCGATGATAAAGCTAAATAAGTTTTGGTAATGCCAGTGTTTCTGAAATGTTTCCTCATTGTGGGCCGATGCAACTGAGACTAAAAGGTTTTTTTTAGTTGACGCAGCAGGATAACCACTATGTATTGTTCAGTCTTGAGCTTCTCCTAACTGTCCCCGAATGTTCTGCCTTGCCGGCGCCCTTTCCAGGTTGAGCCTTGGCAGCTTCATCGTCAGTTTCAGTTTCCTCGCCCCCGACACTGTCATCTTCATTGTCTTCCTCTGATTGGTCGTCATTCTTGTCAAACTCTTCTTCTTCACCGTCTTCATTTGGTTGCTTGGAACTCTGTACCTTGCCATGTTTCTGTTCAGCTCCACTGACCTCCTTGCCCACTTTGCACGTGCGGGCATTATGTCTGTCAGTTCCCCGACACTTGCGGCAAGTGTAGCTGTTACGTGTGTTGTCTTCATTGGTAGAAAGTTGGGTGGCACCAATCTGCTTGTTCTTGTTGACAGTGGCATCTGTGCGGAGTGGGCATGTGCGGTAGTTATGGTTGATCACGACGTTGCAGAATCCGCATTCCCTTATCCCGAGAGGTTTGCCGTCTGGGCCAAATTCCACGCACTTGATGGGGCGTGGTGGCTTTTTGGCTGTTGCTTGCGTCTTGCTCTTCCTCCCCTTCGTGTTTGAGAATATGGGTGGTTTAATCACCCTTTCCTGCTGCTGCTGGTAGGATGTGCTATTGTCATGTCTTTCGCCTACAGCACCATCAAGCTCATGATCTCGCATGTGAGTTTGTTGGTGCTCTTGAGTGTGCACATGGGCAAGCTCTGGTTGCTGTTGCTCCTCTTCCTCATTGTCAAATGGGTCAATAGCTCCCAGATGGTTCATCTCGGATAACATTGTAGCAATATCCTGCTCAATGGCTTCATTGTCCGCGACACCTCCATTTTCAGCAGAATGAATGGCGTCGAGTTCTTTTTCAAGTTTGTCCATGACGACCCGCGACCTCTCCATTTGCTCTTGGCTTCTCAAGCTTTTTCTGTGCACCCTCATGTTCAGCGTCAGCAGTGAGCTTTCAATGCAGTATTGGGATGCCTTGTTTGACGCTACTGTCCTCAAGTCATTTCTGTCAAATGTTGGCTGGATGTTCAGGCGTTTGGTGTATCTCTTGAGAATGTATTTCTCTGGAACGCTGGCAGCCTTAATTTTCTGCATCATGCAGAGGACATGCACGCAGAAAAGACCTGTATTGTTTTTGGAAGAGGTGCATGTTTTTTGTCATTTCATTCAAACAAAAACTTTGCAAAAAAGTAGTACAGTATGTAACATCTTTTTTGTAGTCCTCACCTGTGTGGTCCCATATCCTGCACTTGCACTCATATGTTTCTCCCACGGGGTCTCCAACCACCTGGAACGCGTCTTGAGCCCACACAGACAGTTTTTGCGGGTGCTTGTAGCGCACGAGGTACTTTGTGGGCTCTTCCGTCTCTGTCGCCGTGAATAGTGTGCTCAGTTTTAGCCTATTTCTGATCTTGCTGTACACATCTCGTGTGTACAGCTTTGCCATCTGGGTGTCAAACCCATAGAAGGTCAGCGTGTTTTGTTCCTTCTGCACATGCAAGAATGATGACCAAATTGTTAGTTTTCTCGCAGCAAAAACTTCTAATTAAGTTTTACTTTAGTAAGCATGTAATTTTTTGTCTTACGACAAGTGATAGAGCTATACCCGGTTACCCATTGTCTCCTGGTTCTCTGTCTGCCTCCTGGTTTTGATGCAGGAGTTTACCTGGCTGACAAACCGGTGTAGGTTATGTCTCTCACTTACGTAGTTCTTCTTGAGCACATAGTTCATGCTCTCACTTTGCTGTGTGGATGTCATTTTAGAGCAAAAAATTTCTGTGAAGTATGCTGATATCTATCTCTCACGCTCGTTCCACATGCCCACCATTGTGGCATCATCGTGGAGGTTGTACTTATCCATGAGTCTTTTCCAGGCATCCTCAAACTCAGTTGGCATGAGGGGCCAGTTGAGCATTGATGTGAATTCATCCTTAAAGTCATCGTGCAGGTAATACAGGTACGCGAGGTGTTCCTTGTACTTCTTCATAATGTGCCAGCGGCATAGCTTATGTACTATGTTCTTGAAAACATCTGCGATCGCCAAAGCCATTGCCGGGCACTGGTCTGGTAATGATAGAATAGACTTGGGGTGGTCAGCAGATGGTTGTGCATATATACCAATAGAACTGATACAACATTTTTACTGTGTTATTTTCCTTTTATTTTTTGGATGGGGGATGGTTGTTGGGGGTGGTTTTAGCGGTTGTACCTGTGAGGATGCATGTAGGAGCCTTCCTTCTCATGCACCTTAAAAATGTCTTGAACAGCCACTTGAATGAATCTGCATCCTCATCTCTTGTCAGGTCAAAACCAAAGAATGTAGTCTATAAGTGGTTGTTAGTTCGGACAAACACCCCAAGTGGCATATGGTACTTGTTGGTCTTATATGTTGTGTCAAACGTTACGTAGTCCCCGATGTCCTGATATGCCCCTCGGCAGCTTGTGTTCGCCTGGAATATGTTCTCAACTCTGTCGGACTCATCGAGTTGCATGTCACAGAAAAATTCCCTGTTTATAGCTTTCATCTCCCTAAATAAGTTGACAGTATTTAGGACATCATCCACATCATCAGTCCTTGAATTATTTGCTTTCCTGCATATTAAAAGTTCATTGAAAATGCATGTTGAACTGGCGTCAGGTCATGCATTGCGTAATATGTTTGTACTGACAGAGGAAAAAAGACGGAGGCGGTTCATGGGAGGAGAACAAGTTTGTACTTACAGGTTAATCAGGTCTTTGGCATTCATTTTGAGGAAGTAGCTACCAGGGTCATCACCGCCCAGTATGCTCATGATTTGCACGTGTTCAACGCCTTTGAACTGCAGGTACTTGACGTACTCAAAGATTGTTTTGTCAAAGTTTTTGTGGGAGTGCAAGAAGACAAGCATTTCTGCGGTGAGCTGTAGCACGTGGTTGTGTTCCCAGACTATCTCTTTTACGACAAATGTTCCATCCTATTCCTTCTTCAGCCTCATTTTAGCCCAGCAGTTAGTTTTGGCTATCATCTTGTTACGCTGTCTATTTGCTTCAAACATCTTTGATTCATAAACTCCATGGCACGTGCAATAAAGGTAGGCTCTGGTCTTAATCTTGGGGCCTTCCCTGACAGCAAAACCCGCGTGCTTCGCATATACGTTGTAGAAGTTCTTTGTTTCTTCGAAAGTTTCAAACCTCATCTCTAGCCTTGGCAGAATGTAAGCTTCAATGCCAGGTGGCTGCACGCAATAGTGATCAAACAAAAACGTAGTTATGAAAATTTTAGATGGGGGTGGTCACAGCACCATGGTATGGACTGTGCTTGTATGTTTTTTTTTCTATATGGATACTTACATGTGTATAGCTCTGCGCTGCCTCCGGTGTTTGTTGTTCTCCCTGGTTTATGGGCGCGGGTGGTGTCACCCTTGGCACATGTAGCAATGCATCTCTTGGAGGGAGCAACATTGACGAAGATATCCGTCTCTCATTGTACGGCTATCTCCCCTCGGATTCATTGTGAGGTTGCTCCTGTCTATATGGCTCATATCTTGTACTTTTGAACCTGCTAGAGTGGCCAAAATTTCTGTCTCTTTGCCCTGGTCTTCCCGTCGCAACCGCTTTTGCAGCATGGATGATTGATGTTGACGGAGCGACTGGTGGAAGCCTTGTTGCAACCCATCCACGGCTTCATGTCCTTGGCTTTTTGCATGCACTGGGGAAGGAAAACATTTGTTGTTGGTGATATTGTTGGCCTTGTTGCAACCCAGCAGCTGCAAAGCTTGCATTCCCAGATATTGGTGTTTGCTATATAGAAGAACCTGTCCGTGCTTCTGATGATTGCGGTGTATCTTCAAATCTGCCTGTATTGTTGAAATATCCAGGCGGTATTTCTGGTGTTACCCAACCAGGTGGTGCCCCATATCTATTTGGATCATCAAATGCTCGCTGTGTGCGCCACCTTGCATGCTTCTGCAAATGACATTCAACAGTTTTGGGATTAATCTGGTTTCGTTTTCAGTCGAACTGATGAACGTTCATGTTCAACACTGATGTACTGATGTACTGTTTTTTAGCACTGCTTGTAAACTGGACATTGAACTCATGCATGACTTCTCTTTTGTTCGTCTATAACTTATGCAACTACACTAGAAGTACTCCTAGTTTATGTATCATTGAACTTACTGTGTAACTGTGGCACTCTCTTATCACTATCTACTTGGACTGATGCATATGTTTAAGTGTTTTTACTTGAACTGAAGCTAGCATATTAGATGTACTGACAGTAACCTCGACATCCTAATCGTGCATCAATGCATCTACATAACAAGTACTGCTAGTTTATGTATCATTGAACTTACTGTGTAGCAATTTTATATTTTGTCCAGTAACAGTTTTGTTACTCGTTCGAACTGACGCAACTACATGACTTGTACTCTTAGAAATAACAACATACAACTTTCAGTGGTAGCTGAACCTTATCACTATCTACTTGGACAGATGCATATGTTTAAGTTTTTATTACTTGAACTGAAGCTAGCATACTAGATGTACTGACAGTAACCTCGACATCCTAACCATGCATCAATGCATCTACATTACAAGTACTGCTAGTTTATGTATCATTGAACTTACTATGTAGCAATTTTTTTTTTCCAGTAACAGTTTTGTTACTGGTTCGAACTGACGCAACTACATGACTTGTACTCCTAGAAATAACAACATACAACTTTTAGTGGTAGTTGAACCTTATCACTATCTACTTGGACTGATGTATATGTTTAAGTTTTTTTTACTTGAACTGAAGCTAGCATATTAGATGTACTGACAGTAACCTCGACATCCTACTCGTGCATCAAGCGGCAGGCGTGTCAATGAACTGATGCAAGCATTTGTAATTTACCATCGGGTTCTTCTCCATAGTAGGACTGATGAACTGATGGACTGACACAAACGTGGGAAGTAGACATTACCTCCAGTGTAGTGACTTCTTCTTCTACCTCTCGTGGGCGTCTTACTGGCATGTTCTTGGGAGGCAGCGCCATTGACGCAACTCCTACTTGTGGTGGACATCTAGCGAAGAGGTTCGTTGAGGCAGCACCTTGCGGGGATCACTGCCCCGGAGAAGGAGCCCCGGCAATGGAGGGAGGCAGGAGGCGGGGATGACAGACCCGTCGATGGATCCAGCGACGGAGGGAGGCAGGAGGTGGGGATCACGGCCTTGTCGATGGATCCTGCAGTGGAGGGAGAAAGGAGGCAGGGATCAGGACCCTATCGATGGATCCTGCGGCGGAGGGAGATAGGAGGCGGGGATCACGACCCCGACGATGGATCCGGCGATGGAGGGACGCAGGAGGCGGGGATCACGACCCCGTCACTAGATCCGGCGACAGAAGGATGGAGGAGGCGGTTGCGGATCCGTCGCCGGCCAGTAACGGCGCCGCGGGATCCCTCGCTCCGGCTGCCGCCGTCGCTCGCTCGCCCACGACGCTAGCCTCCAGGAGAAGAAGGCGCGTTGGGGTCGGGGGGATCCTACGGTGTTGTGCGCGTCGCGCCTATAGGGGGCGGGGCGGGGGGGTAACAGAATAATATTCTATTATGCGTAACATAATAGTCCAGCCCTATATATACATACGTACATACATACATACATACATACATACATACATACATACATACATATATATATACCCATCGCACAACACACATGTCTTCTTAATTGAACCGTTTCTGTTCTCTTGTCTCAACACAAACAGTTCATCCGAGTGAACCGCATGCCGTATATCGCACACACCTTCATCTGGCTGACCGTCTATTTTGTGTTTCCTAATCACAAATAGTTCATCCGAGTGAACCGCATGCTGTACATCGCACACACCTTCATCTGGCTGCCCGTTTCTTTTGTTCGTCCTCATCAAAAATGGTTAATTGAACTGAACCGTATGCCCTGAATCACACACGCAACTATAATCTGAAGCGTGTTTGATGCATCCTCCATCGGAGATGTTTTTCACCTTTTTTGACGGTTGTTTTACACCATCGTTTGCGATTATGGCATCACATAGAGTTTCGTCGAAGGGTCTTTGATCGTAGTGTCACGTTAGCAGCAACCTGCAGTAGTGCATGGCTCTAATTTCACAACCGATGAGGTGAAAAATTGGTGTGCTAATCTGGGCATTAAGTTTGATTACACCTCCGTATATCACCCTCAAACAAACGGTCAGGTCGAATGGGCTAATGGCCTAATAATGAGCGGCATCAAACCTAGACTAGTGCGATCCCTATGGGAGTCAGATAAACACTGGGTCGAGGAACTCGATTCCGTACTCTGGGGACTGCAGACTACGCCCAATCGCATGACTGGATACACACCCTTTTTTATTGTGTATGGCGCAGAGGCTGTCTTGCCATGCGACATTATTCACGACTCACCTCGAGTGCGCATGTATGAAGAGAGAGAGAGAGGCCGAGCTCTCATCAGCAGGATGACCTAGATGGCCTGGAGGAGGTGCATGATATTGCAAAAGCCTGTTCTGCATTTTATCAACAATAGGCCCGGCGATACCAAAGCAGAGAAGTGCGGGCCAAGACTTATAATGTTGTCAAACTTGTTCTATGCCTCCCAAAGAAGAAGAAGAAGGACAAGCTCAAACCAAAATGGGAGGGGCCCTTCATTATAGATGAAGTTCTCATAGGAGGGGCCTATCACCTTCGTAATGCATCAGATAATCGCCTAGAGCCGAATCCATGGAACGATGCGTGGCTCCGAAGATTCTACGCATAAGTTTGGACATGTTTCTTTTTCATTTTTTCTCCTCTTCATTTCTTTTTCTTTCCTCGTTTCTGTATGATTCCCAGGGTATGTTTGGATATACCAAATGCTTACGGGGTCTACATCCTAAAATGTATACACCCCATGATGCCTAGGGGCATCTTTGACCGAAGCATATTATTATTCAGAGCCTGGATCTCACAATGTATACATCGTTTGTTCATATACACTCTTTTTTCCATTATATGCACCTCTATGACTTAAGTTTTTGCCAAGCTGGGTTGCCTTGCTCCTGAGTTTATGCCCTACATTCCCGATTGTTCGGCTAGGGCATAAAGGGAGCACCTCTATGATTGTTACAACCGGATAATCCGGACCTGTACCTTAGACGGGTGAAGCCGAAAGTTAGCATTCTTAAGAGAATAATTGGTCGGTAATCAAAGGACAGATTGTTACATTCTGGTAATTCTTCAAACATACAGGACAACATTTTCCGTATTGCGGACCAAAGCCCAGGCACGCATAATTAAAGCATGCCAACCCAAGGAAAGGAACCCTTAACGGAACTATTCTCCTTGGAAGATGTTTTTTACATATGTAATATAACATACACCCTGAACTCAATTTTTTGTCTGTTCGAGCACATCGGCTGGGTGGCCTGGTTTCCGGACATAGTGAATGCTTCTTTTCATTCCAAAATAGTATCCGGAAGCACTCCACCATTTTGGTTTGGAGGTTAAAGCCGAAAGCCTGCGATGACAAACTTTCCACATGTTCGGATAAAGGTATAGGTTGATCATAAAATACATTAATACATTGAATCAAATGCCTATTCCTTATCTATTCCATTTATAAGACTGTAAAACCTACAGTCTTCCTGCGAATACTTTGCAGCTATCATTACTTGGTCATACACCAAATTCAATGGAATTTCTTTCCCATCTGGTCCCTGCGATCCCACTCAGGCCACTTGATTTGGATCTAGCTTGGTGAAGCGAGTTTTCACCATAGCCTAGGCTTCTCATGCACCTTCATGGCAGGCGGATGTCTTCCATAGCTCAAAGCGGCACCGGGCACCTTTGAACAGGTTTGCCAGGCCCTCCATACTTTCTGGAGGGGTATCGGATGGCCATAATGCCTTGACCATACTCCTCATGGCTTTCCGGGCCTGAGCATGTACCATGAACAGTTCCTTCAGCACATCGCCTTGGAATCCAGATACTTCTTCTTCCGGCCGACCAGTTAATAGACCTACAGCAACAGAGATATGAAATTCCAAACTATGGACTAAACATGAGCCCCTATGGTGGTTTTAAATGTATCAAAAATGCTGCCCTTCAACTTCTCATTTTCTTTTTGAGCGGCTGATAACCGAGCCTTTAATCTCTCTATCTCTTCGAATTGTTTGTCCTTTCCCCCTCATGTTTTTTCTTCTCAGACGTACTCATTGCGGCCTTTTTCATTTCCGCCAGTTTGGTGGTGACGACATTTAGCTGCGTCTGGTTTATCTTCAGCTGCCGGGATAGCGCAGTATTCTTCTCTCTGAGAACCTGCGGCTCATATCGATCCTTAAATCGGTTTACCTCACTGGTTCAAGTCTTGGGGGCTACTGGCATGCGACTATCAAAACTACATAAACTCTTACCTGTATATCCTTTGAGAATAGTTGAGTGACTATGGCAAGTCCGTCTCGAGCGGTTAGTATATATGCATCCACCGAGCTGAGTGCGGTAAATTCTTGCACGGAAAAGGCCGGAGCACGCATGGCCTCTTTGAATCGACGGTGATTCATCACGCTCTCCACCTCGGAATTGGTGACAGATACGTCATCCAAATTCTCATGAGGCGGTGGTACTGGCATTGCATCGGACCTCGTCCTAGTAGGCGAGTCCAGCACCGGATTGGCTGACATTCGGCTAGCAGGGCATTTTCCCACCGTATGCCGCGTGTTTCTCCTGAAATCAAGGATAAAAAGAGACTTTAAACAATCCGAACTTGTGCCCAGGCATATATTAAGCGGACATACCTCTTGGAAGACTGTGAGGTTCCTACAGTGCTCCCAGTATCCTTTCATTTTGAATGATTACCCTGTGTAGGGGCCGCCCTCGAGGAAGTATGATCCGCCGAGCATCGATCCTTTTAAGTTCGGATCAGTATAATGGACAAAGGTGCAAGTAGGGATTTATTTTTTAAAAGTGGCCTTCGAATACTTACGATGGTGAAGGGATAGGGGCTGGGGTAGTCGGCGGTGATAGCCACTTCAAAGCTGTCAAAGCTCGCTTGATAAAATACCCCATCATCAAACTCTATGTATATATCCAGATCCTCGCGAAAACTAGGATCTGCATCGCGATTGTGATCCTCTGGCTGTGGGGCAGGATAGTGAACGTCCTCGATCATCTTCCGCCATGACTGTTTTAACAAAGAACAAATTGGATTAGCATGCCGTGATAGCAATAAGGCAGCACACGCAATCAAAATCTTACCCATTCAATGGGGTTGTACATGGAGTAACCCTCCCGTTAGTTTAAGCGGAGAAAGTCTTCCTCTTCGCCCTTATATAGATCGGTCAAGATCACTGCCAGTTCGGCCGGGGTATTCGGACCCTTGCGTCTATAATGAGACGCGTCGTCTTCTCTGTTGTAGCACCACAAAGGAGTTACTCTGGACTGGAGAGGCTGGACGCACCTTTTTATTGCAATGGCCATAACCTCGATTATCAAGAGCTTGTTATTGACCAATAATCTGACCTTGCTGACTAATCTTTTTATTTCCGCATAGTCCTTCTCCTTAGGACTTCGGGGGCGCCAATTGAGGCGCTTCCTTAGAGGAGTGCTGGAAAATTTAGGAAGGCCACGCCGAACTGGGTCCGGCAGTGGAACGTCGTCCATATAAAACCACTCTGAACACCACTGTGGGTATATCTCTTTGGGAGTTCCAACGAGGTATCTGGATCCGGCAATACGCCATACTTCGGCACCGCCCACTTCAAATATAGAGCCTCCTCGATGGTGGGGAAGGAGGCAAAAGAACTTTCTCCATAGTTCAAAAAGGGCCTCGATGCCTAAGAACAGTTTGCAGAAGGCGACGAAACCCGAGATGTGTAGAATCGAACCTAGGGTAAGGTTGTGTAGTTGAATGTCGTAAAATTCCAATAGTCCCCAGAGGAAGGGATGGACTGGAAATCTTAGGCACCGCAACAGGAATGGGATGAACCACACCCTCTCCTCCTTATTGGGGTTCGGGGAATTATCAACCATCACGTCATTGCCGATTGAGGCCAATCCCATTCGAACATAGACTAGATCTGCAAGGGGAAGATAGCCCTGCGTCTAGAGTCGACTCAACTGAAGATGAGGCACTGAGCAGCTCTGCCAATCGCCCTCTTGAGGGCCATGGGGACGCGAAGAAGAGCCTGGGCACTGGCCATGTTGGAAGGCTTTTTCGTAGCTAATCTTGACGTTTTCTCTTTCCGCGATGTGAGATGGCATTTGGGGATCTACCCTCCTTATATAGGTGCCGCCCGAGCATGATAAGGGGCTTATTTGCAAAAAATCATGAACCGTTTGCATTCGCCCGGTGCATGGAAATCGAGGCGACAATAGGAAGGAATCACAAAGGCAGAACACAGAGGTCAAAACCGGACTGTCATCCATCCGAAGTATAATGAAGAACCCGCCTTTTAAAGCGAAGATATAAGCGGGATACTAATCTTCATTGAAGGCAAGTTTAGGGGCTACTGAGGGGGACCTGGATTCGGGGGTCCTTAGGTGTTCGGCCTATTCGATATGGGCCGGGTTGGTGGGCCTTGAAGATAAAAATGGAAGATCATCCCCCGTGTTCGGGTATGACTCCTGGATGCGTGGACGGCAAGATTGGAGTCCAGATGTACTGTTTCCTTCCCTTGTAACCCAACTCTGTATCCCTCTGGTGTATATATAAACCAAAGGGTTTAGTCCATAGGGATCATCAGAATCCATATAGGCTAGACGGCTAGGGTTTAGCCATTACGATCTTGAGGTAGATCAACTCTTGTAACCCCTATACTCATCAAAGACAATCAAGCAGGAAGTAGGGTTTTACCTCCATCAAGAGGGCCCGAACCTAGGTGAACATCGTGTCCCCTTTGTCTCCTGTTGCCTTCGATCCTCAGACGCATAGCTCGGGACCCCCTACCCGAGATCGACCAGTTTTGACACTGACGGCCAAGAAACCACTTTTCCACCGCCGGAACCTTCTGTACCCATGAGATCCCATCTTGGGGACTTTTCCAGCATCCGGCCAGAGGGGGATTCGATCATGGAGGGCTTCTACATCAACACCATTGCAGCTCCGATGAAGCGTGAGTAGTTTACTTCAGACCTACGGGTCCATAGCTAGTAGCTAGATGGCTTCTTCTCTCTCTTTGATTCTCAATACAAAGTTCTTCTTGATATTCTTGGAAATCTATTCGCTGTAATACTATTTTGCAGTGTGTTTGCCGAGATCTGATCAATTGTGGGTTTATGATCAGCTTATCTATAAATATTATTTGAATCTCCTTTGAATTCTTATATGCATGATTTGATATCTTTGCAAGTCTCTTCGAACTATCGATTTGGTTTGGCCAACTAGATTGGTTTTTCTTGCAATGGGAGAAGTGCTTAGATTTGGGCTCAATCTTGCGGTGTACTTTCCCAAAGACAGTAGGGGCAGCAAGGTGCATATTGTATTGTTGCCATCGAGGATAAAAAGATGGGGTTTTCATCATATTGCTTGAGTTAATTACTCTACATCATGTCATCTTGCCTAATGCATTACTCTGTTCTTATGAACTTAATACTGTAGATGCATGCTGGATAGCGGTCGATGTGTGGAGTAATAGTAGTACATGCAGAAATGTTTCGGTCTACTTGACACGGACATGATGCCTATATTCATGATCATTGCCTTAGATATTGTCCTAACTTTGCGCTTTTATATCAATTGCTTGGCAGTAATTTGTTCACCCACTATAATAATTTCTACCTTGAGAGAAGCCTCTAGTGAAACCTATGGCCCCCAGGTCTATTTCACATCATATTAGTTTCCTGTCAACTTGCCAATTTCTATCGTCGTTCCTTTATTTGGCAATCTTTACTTTCCGTTCCAAAACCAAAAATACCAAATATATTACTTTACCGTTTATCCATCTCTATCAGATCTCACTTTGCGAATAACCGTGAAGGGATTGACAACCCCTTTGTCGCGTTGGTTGCAAGTTGGTGTTTGTTTGTGCAGGTATTCGGTGAATTGTTGCGTAGTCTCCTACTGGATTGATACCTTGGTTCTCAAAACTGAGGGAAATACTTACGTTACTTTGCTGCATCACCCTTTCCTCTTCAAGAGAAAAACCAACGCAAGCTCAAGAGGTAGCAATATTCCATAAATCCTCTCCATAAAGTTTTAGCTCATTTGGAATTGTGTAGAATAGGTAGCCTAACGTAGCTTTTTCAGGTCCAGAATTCCAACTGCCGGTATTCTCCCTCTTTGTGTGTACCTTGAATATTATGAGAGAAAATGCATTAGAAATACTCCAGAAAGCATTATTGTACATAAGAACAATATGAATAATAGTAGGTAAACATGATACAAAATGGACGTATTAACTCCCCCAAGCTTAGACCTTGCTTGTCCTCAACCGAAACCTAAATCGAAAAACATGTCCACAAGCTTAGAGAGAGAGGTGTCGATAAAAACAAAATACGGATATAGAAGCATCATGTATAAATATTATTATAACAGCAAAAAACTTTAACATAAAACTTTTTTCATAGAGCTTTTATCATAGACTTCTCATGAATAAGTAACAATTCATCACAACATCGAAGTATAAAGCATAAATTCTATTGGATACTAACAAACTATGTTCTCAGTCAAGTTTGCAACTACAATTCATTATCTTGTTAGGAAGGGTCACGTATTGGAGCCTTTTTGGCAAGTCCAGATACTCAACCATCATATAGTCTTCTACGATTGCTAACACTCACCACATACACATGAGCAAAACATTTCAACCGAACACATAGAAAGATAGGGGCTTATAGTTCGCCTCCCAACGTATTCACCTCAAGAGTGATGTCAACAATAATAGCTCATGCCACCCATATCCAACTAGATATATGTGCCTAGATCTTTCCTCACCACATGATGCTTGCCAAAAGAGAAAAAAATAGAGAGAAATACTTTGACTCTTGCATAAAAGTAAATACATAAAAGTAAAAGATAGGCCCTTCGCAAAGGGAAGCAGAGGTTGCCATGCGCTTAATTTTTTTTTGGTCAATCTCTTAGTGCAAAAGAATGTCACGTTATATTGCCCCTTGTGATAGCAACCTTTATTATGCAGTCTGTTGCTTTTATTCCTTGCCATCACAAGTTCGTACACTGCTCAATTTTCTATTACACTAAATGATCTAACACTTTTAGAAGCAATTTTTATTGCCTTATTGAAATGATGACAACTTACTTGAAGGAGCTTGCTCAATCCATAGATAGGTATGGTGGACTCTCAAAATGAGATTTGGGTTTAAGGGTTTTTGGATGTGCAAGTAGTATCTCTACTTAGATCGGAATTTTTGGCTAGCAAAGATAGGGGCAAGCACCACATGTTAAAGGATCTATGACAATATAACTTCTATGTGAATATGAACAAACATAAATCATTACATTGTCTTCCTTGTCCAACACCAACAATTTTGGCATATAATATTTTGACGGGGGCTGACAATCACAAAAGATGTCCAAGATAGTGTATTTGCATGTGAATCTTCTCTTCGTTTATTAATTCTTCCATGAATTGCATCATTGACCAATGCTATGTTTGTAAATCTTCAATAAATTTTTCTACTTATACTCTTCCTTATGTGATGTCATTACTTACCATGACATTAGCATATGATATTTTTCATTTATTTCCTTTCTTTTTATTGAAACTCAACTAAGCTTTATTATATATCTCGCACACGATTACAAGGGTAGATCACTAAGAAAACTCTCAAAAAGAAAGGATCGAACTAAAATTTTATTCATCTAAAGAAAAAGATAATTATGGATCGAACTAAGAAAAGTAAAGGCAAAAGATAGTGGAAGTGATACGATACCGGGACACCTCCCCCAAGCTTGGCACAAGCCAAGGGGAGTTCCCATACCCGATACTCAAGTTTCTTTTGGTGATGAAGAAGGAGGTGGTGGTGATGTTGTAGAGGGTTTGTCCTTCTTCCTTAGCTTACGCTTGAGGATGCAATTTTCCTCCTTCAATTCATCGATCTCCTGCTCAAGCTCCAATACCTTTTTTCACAAATATTGCTTGTTTTCCCGCAAAAGATGAAAGGGGATAAACTAGGTCTTAGGCTTCTTTGCTTTGTTGGGGAGGCTTGACTTCTTGAATTCCACGTGCATGTCCCCAGGTTGAGAGCAATGGGACTTCATCCACGTCTGAGCTCGTCTCTTCCTCCACTTTAGGATCACAGTCTTCCTCTTCCTCTGAAGTCCAGCTATAGTGCTCGACATCGCCTTAAGCCTTGGGGTTTGCGATATAATCCGCAACATAGCTCTCACCCTCCGAGTCTTGGGATGACATATTTCAGATTTGTCAGGAAAATAGCAAGAAAAGAAAACAGAAGATTTCTTCACGATACGTTGGTCAATAGATTCGAGGGATAGATTTTTTTATCTTGGGAAACAAGCAAACTAAGAAAAATGGAGTTCGGAAGGTACCCGAGGTGGGAACAACCCACCTGGGTGCGCCTGGCAGGCGTGCCCTGGAGTCTTGTGCCCACTAGGGTCACCTTCCTGGTAGTTTCTTATTTTCCTAATTTTTTAAAGATTCCAAAACTGACAAAAAACATTTTTGCGGATTTTTCGGAGTCCATTTACTTACCGTATCATGTACCTCCTCTTGTTTGTGATTCTGGAGTATTCTGGAAGGTTTCCTTTATGTGCTCTTCCGGTGTCATAGTTTTGATAATATTGCTTTCAACATTAGTGGGCGTACATGAGATATAATGTTTTATTCTTTCCCCATTGACAACCTTCGGGTTGGTACCCTCGGCATTATTTATTTTGATGGCTCTAGATCAATAAACCTCCTCGATAACATAGGGTCCTTCCCATTTGGAGAGGAATTTTCTTGCAAAGAATCTGAAACGAGAGTTGTACAAAAGAACATATTCTCCAACTTTGAACTCATGCTTTTGGATTCTTTTATCATGCCATCTTTTAACTTTTTCTTTAAATAACTTGGCATTTTCATAAGCTTGGGTTCTCCATTCATCTAGTGTGCTAATATCAAATAACCTCTTTTCACCAGCAAGTTTGAAATCATAATTGAGTGCTTTAATTGCCCAATATGCTTTATGTTCTAACTCAAGAGGCGAATGGCAAGCTTTTCCATAAACCATTTTATATGGAGACATACCCATATGATTTTCATATGCGGCTATATAACCCCAAAGTGCATCATCTAATTTCTTAGACCAATTCTTCCAGGACCTATTGAAAGTCTTTTGTAAAATTAACTTTATTTCTCTATTGCTAAGTTCAACTTGACCACTAGACCGAGGATGATAAGGTGATGCAATTCTATGGTTAACATCATACTTAGCAAGCATTTTACGGAAAGCACCATGAATAAAGTGTGAACCACCATCAATCATTAAATATCTAGGGACTCCAAACCTTGGAAAAATAACTTCTTTAAGCATTTTAATAGAGGTGTTGTGATCAACACTACTAGTTGGAGTAACTTCTACCCACTTAGTAACATAATCAACAGCAACCAAAATATGTGTATACCCATTAGAGGAAGGAAAAGGTCCCATATAATCAAAGCCCCAAACATCAAATGGTTCAACAACAAGAGAATAATTCATAGGCATTTCCTGACGCTTACCAATATTACCAATACTTTGACATTCATCACAAGATAAAACAAACTTATGGGCATCCTTGAAGAGAGCAGGCCAATAAAATCCGGATTGTGATACCTTGTGAGCAGTTCTGTCTCCCGCATGATGCCCTCCATAAGCTTCAAAGTGACATTTCCATAGGATTTGTCCCTCTTCATGCTTAGGTACACAACATCTAATAATACCGTCTACTCCTTCTTTATAAAGATGTGGGTCATCCCAAAAGTAATGTCTTAAATCATAGAAGAATTTTTTTTCTTTTGTTGGTATGTGAAGCTAGGTGTTATATATTTAACAACAATGTAATTAGCATAGTCAGCATACCAAGGAGTGTTATGAGAAACATTTATTGCAACTAATTGCTCATTAGGAAAACTATCATTAATAGGTTGTGGGACATCATGAATGTTTTCTAGCCTAGACAAGTTATCAGCCACGGGGTTCTCACCTCCCTTCCTATCCATGATATGTAATTCAAATTCTTGCAGCAAGAGAACCCGTCTAATGAGTCTAGGTTTAGCATCTTTCCTTTCCATATGATACTTTATAGCAGCATGGTTGGTGTGAACAGTTACTTTAGAATCAACAATATAAGATCTGAATTTATCACAAGCAAACACCACTGCTAAGAATTCTTTTTCAGTAGTAGCATAATTTCGTTGAGCACTGTCTAGAGTTTTACGAGCATAATGAATAACATTTAATTTATTATCAACTCTTTATCCTAGAACAACACCAACAACATAATCACTAGCATCACACATAATTTCAAAAGGCAAGTTCCAATCAGGTGGTTTAACAATAGGTGAAGAAATCAAGGCTTTCTTAAGTGTTTCAAAATCTTCTACATAATCATCATAAAAAACAAATGGAACATCCTTTTGTAAAAGATTTGTAAGAGGCCTAGAAATTTTAGAGTAGTATTTAATAAACCTCCTATAGAAACCAGCATGACCTTTGATATCTTTGGGGCATGGCATTTTCTCAATTGCATCAACTTTAGCTTTATCCACCTCAATACCCCGTTCAGAAATTTTATGCCCCAAGACAATACCTTCGTGAACTATAAAATGGCACTTCTCCCAATTCAAGACAAGATTAGTTTGCTCACATATCTACAAAACTTGATCAAGGTTGCTTAAGCAATCATCAAAAGTAGTTCCATAAATGGAAAAATCATCCATGAAAACCTCAACAATCTTTTCACAACAATCAGGGAATATAGCAGTCATACATCTTTGAAAGGTAGTAGGTGCATTGCATAAACCAAAAGTCATACGTCTATAAGCATAAGCCGCAGAAGGACAAGTAAAGGTGATTTTCTCGTGATCAGGTTGTGTGACAGGTATTTGAGAAAAAACAGAATATCCATCAAGGAAACAAAAATGTGTATGCTTTTACAATCTTTCTAGCATTTGATCAATAAAAGGCAAAGTATAATGATCTTTTCTAGTAGTTTTATTTAATTTTCTAGAACCAATTACCATTCTGTAGCCAGTAACAATTCTTTGCAGAATAAGTTCATTCTTATCATTAGGAACAACAGTAATACCTCCCTTCTTAGGGACACAATGAACATGACTTACCCATCTACTATCAGCTATAGGATAGATTATACCTGCTTCCAGAAGCATCGGTATTTCAGTTCTTACCACTTCTTCCATTTTAGGATTTAAACGTCGTTGGTGATCAACAACGGGTTTAGCTCAGGTTCCATATTAATTTTGTGCTAACAGAGAGTGGGACTAATTCCCTTTAAATCATCAAGAGTATACCCAATAGCAGCTCGGTGCTTCTTCAAAAGCTTTAATAATCTTTCTTCTTCATGTTCTGAAAGGTTAGCCCTAATAATAACAGGATATCTATTCTTCTCATCAATATAAGCATATTTCAAAGTGTCTGGAAATTGTTTTAATTCAAACACAGGATCACCTTTAGGTGGAGGAGGACCTCCTAGAGTTCCAATAGGAAATTTGTGTTGAAGCAGAGGATGTTGTTCAAAGAAAATCTTATCTATTTCATTTCTTTCATGCATATTCATATCATTCTCATGGTCTAGCAAATATTGTTCTAGTGGATCAGTAGGAGGTATAGCAATAGAAGCAAGACCAATTATTTCATCCTTACTAGGCAATTCTTCCTTATGATGCTTTCTACTAAACTTAGAAATTAAACTCATGACACTCATCACCAAAACTAACATCGACAGTTTGTTTCTCACAATCTATTTTAGCATTAACGGTGTTCAAGAAAGTTCTACCAAAAATAATGGTGCAAAAATCATCTTGTGGGGAACCAAGAACAGGAATATTAGTAGGATATTTTATTTTCCCACGCAAGACTTCAACATCTCTAACAATCCCAATTGGTGATATAGTGTCTTTATTAGCAAGTTTAATCGTAACATCTATGTCTTCTATCTCTGCGGGTGCTATGTCTTTCATAATTTCTTGATATAAGGTGTAAGGAATAGCACTCACACTAGCACCTGTGTCACATAAACCATGATAACAGTGATCTATTTTAACTGAGATAATGGGAAAGCCAACAACAGGTCTATGTTTATCCTTTTTATCAGGTTTGGAAATTCTAGTAGCTTTTTCATAGAAGTAAATAACATGTCCATCCATATCTTCTTCCAAGAGATCTTTAACCATAGCAATACTGGGTTCTACTTTAATTTGTTCATCAAGTTTAGGTGTTCTAATATAGATTTTGTTAACCACAGTTGAAACTTTAGCATGTTCCTTTACCCTAACAGGGAAGGATGGTTTCTCAATATAAGCAGAAGGAACAACTGGATCAACATTGTAAAGTGTAGTTTCTTCTTTAACTGGTACCGGTTATTTAATTTCTTCTTTAATAGGTGGGTGATATTTAAACTTCTCTTTAGGGAGATCATCATGAGTAGCAAATGATTCACAAAAGGAGGCTACTATCTCAGAGTCAAGTCCATATTTACTGCTAAACTTTTGAAAAGCATCGGTATTCATAAAAGATTTAACACAATCATACTTAAGCATAATACCTGACTCTTTACCTTCGTCGAGTTCCCAATCTTCAGAGTCGCGTTTAATTCTTTCTCAAAGATCCCACCAGAAATCAATAGTCTTCTTCATAAAGGAACCAGTACAAGAAGTATCGAGCATGGATCGGTCATCATGAGAAAGTCGAGCATAAAAATTCTGAATGATAATTTATCTTGAGAGCACATGATTGGGGCATGAATGTGACATTGACTTAAGTCTCCCCCAAGCTAGAGCGATACTTTCTCCTTCACGAGGCCAAAAATTATATATATAATTCCGATCACGATGAACTAGATGTATAGGATAATTTTTTTAGTGAAACTCCAATTTCAATCGATTCCAATTCCAAGATCCAATATCATCGCATAGCCTATACCACGCCAATGCTTTTCCCTTAAAATATAAAGGGAAAACCTTCTTCTTAGCTTCATCTCCGGGTAAACCTGCAAGCTTAAATAATCCACAAATTTCCTCCACATATATCAAATGCATATCAGGATGTTCTGTTCCATCTCCTGGGTAAGGATTAGCTAGCATTTGTTTTATCATACCCGAAGGAATTTCATAACCAATATTTTCAGTAGGTGCAGTAGGTTGAGGGGTGACTGATTGTGGTTCCAGTCCAGGTGAAGATACCCTGAACAAACCCCTCAAAGGATTGTTTTCCATAGTAACAAGTGACAATAAATTTAAGCACGTAGTATTAATTTTTCCTTACCGATTTCCACTTATCAATAGCGCTTCACTCCCCGGCAACGGCGCCAGAAAAGAGCCTTGATAACCCACAAGTATAGGGGATCAATCGTAGTCCTTTCGATAAGTAAGAGTGTCGAACCCAACAAGGTGCAGAAGGAAATGACAAGTGGTTTTCAGCAAGGTATTTTCTGCAAGCACTGAAATTATAAGTAACGAGTAGTTTTATAGCAAGATAATTTGTAACGAGCAAGTAACGATAATAGTAACAAAAGTGCAGCAAGGTAGCCCAATCGTTTTGAGGCAAAGGAATGGCTAAAGGGTCTCTTATGATAAGGAAAGTGTTCTTGAGGGTACACAGGAGTTTCATCTAGTCACTTTCATCATGTTGGTGTGATTTGTGTTCGCTAGTTTGATAATTTGATATGTGGGTGGACCGGTGCTTAGGTTTTGTTCTTACTTGAACCAACCTCCTACTTATGATTAACCCCTCGCAAGCATCCGCAACTATGAGAAAAGTATGAAGAATAAATTCTAACCATAGCATTAAACTTTTGGATCAAAATCAGTCCCTTACGGAATAGCGCATAAACTAGGGTTTAAGCTTCTATCACTCTCACAACCCATCATATAATAACTAATCCACAATGCATTCCCTTATGCCCAAATTGTTGGGTAACGTTGCAGAAAATTAAAATTTTCCTACGGTTTCACCAAGATCCATCTATGAGTTCATCTAAGCAACGAGTCATGGGAGAGTGATTGCATCTACATACCACTTGTAGATCGCGTGCGGAAGCGTTCAAGGGGATGGTGATGATGGAGTCGTACTCGCCGTGATTCAGATCACCGATGACCAAGTGCTGAACGGGCAGCACCTCCGCGTTTAACACACGTACGAGACGGGAGACGTCTCCTCCTTCTTGATCCAGCAAGGGGGAAGGAGAGGTTGATGATGATCCAGCATCATGACGGCGTGGTGGTGGATGCAACAGAACTCCGGCAGGGCTTCGCCAAGCTGCTGCGGGAGGAGGACGAGGTGTAGCAGGGGGAGGGAGGCGCCAATGCACAGCGTGCGGCTGCCCTCCCCCTGCCCTCCTTTATATAGGCCCCCAGGGGGGCGCCGGCCCTGGGAGATCCAATCTCCCAAGGGGGCGGCGGCAGGGGGGTGGAGTGCCCCCCAAGGCATGTGGTGCGCCCCCCCCCCACCCTAGGGTTTCAACCCTAGGCGCAGGGGGTGGGCCTAGGGGGCGCACCAGCCCACTATGGGCTGGTTCCCCTCCCACTTCAGCTCATGGGGCCCTCCTGGATGGGTGGCCCCACCCGGTGGACCCCCGGGACCCTTCCGGTGGTCCCGGTACATTACCGGGTGACCCCGAAACTTTCCCGATGGCCGAAATACCACTTCCTATATATAATTCTTTTTCTCCGGACCATTCCGAAACTCCTTGTGACATCCGGGATCTCATCCGGGTCTCCGAACAACATTCGGTATGCTGCATACTCATATTCATACAACCCTAGCGTCACCGAACCTTAAGTGTGTAGACCCTACGGGTTCGGGAGACACGTAGACATGACAGAGACGACTCTCGGGCAATAACCAACAGCGGGATCTGGATACCCATGTTGGCTCCCACATGCTCCTCGATGATTTCATCGGATGAACCACGATGTCGAGGATTAAACAACCCCGTATACAATTCCCTTTGTCAATCGGTACGTTACTTGCCCGAGACTCGATCGTCGGTATCCCAATACCTTGTTCAGTCTCGTTACCGGCAAGTCACTCTACTCGTACCATAATGCATGATCCCGTGACAAACCACTTGGTCACTTTGAGCTCATTATGATGATGCATTACTGAGTGGGCCCAGAGATACCTCTCCGTCATATGGACTGACAAATCCCAGTCTCGATCCGTGTCAACCCAACAGACACTTTCGGAGATACCTGTAGTGCACCTTTATAGTCACCCAGTTACGTTGTGATGTTTGGTACACCCAAAGCACTCCTACGGTATCCGGGAGTTACACGATCTCATGGTCTAAGGAAAATATACTTGACATTGGAAAAGCTCTAGAAAACGAACTACACGATCTTGTGCTATGCTTAGGATTGGGTCTTGTCCATCACATCATTCTCCTAATGATGTGATCCCGTTATCAACGACATCCAATGTCCATAGCTAGGAAACCATGACTATCTGTTGATCAACGAGCTAGTGAACTAGAGGCTCACTAGGGACATATTGTGGTCTATATATTCACACGTGTATGACGATTTCCGGATAATACAGTTATAGCATGAATAAAAGACAATTATCTTGAACAAGGAAATATAATAATAATACTTTTATTATTGCCTCTAGGGCATATTTCCAACAGTCTCCCACTTGAACTAGAGTCAATAATCTAGTTACATTGTGATGAATCGAACACCCATAGAGTTCTGGTGTTGATCATGTTTTGCTCGCGAGAGAGGTTTAGTCAACGGATCTGCGACATTCAGATCCGTATGTACTTTGCAAATTTCTATGTCTCCATCTTGAACATTTTCACGGATGGAGTTGAAGCGACGCTTGATGTGCCTGGTCTTCTTGTGAAACCTGGGCTCCTTTGCAAGGGCAATAGCTCCAGTGTTGTCACAGAAGAGTTTGATTGGCCCCGACGCATTGGGTATGACTCCTAGGTCGATGATGAACTCCTTCATCCAAATTGCTTCATGCGCTGCCTCCGAGGCTGCCATGTACTCCGCTTCACATGTAGATCCCGCCTCGACGCTCTGCTTGCAGCTGCACCAGCTTACTGCTCCACCATTCAACATATACACGTATCCGGTTTGTGACTTAGAGTCATCCAGATCTGTGTCAAAGCTAGCGTCGACGTAACCCTTTACGACGAGCTCTTCGTCACCTCCATAAACGAGAAACATGTCCTTTGTCCTTTTCAGGTACTTCAGGATATTCTTGACCGCTGTCCAGTGTTCCTTGCCGGGATTACTTTGGTATCTTCCTACCAAACTTACGGCAAGGTTTACATCAGGTCTGGTACACAGCATGGGATACATAATAGATCCTATGGCTGAAGCATAGGGGATGACACTCATCTCTTCTTTATCTTTTGCCGTGGTCGGGGATTGAGCCGAGCTCAATCTCACACCTTGCAACACAGGCAAGAACCCTTTCTTGGACTGATCCATTTTGAACTTCTTCGAAATCTTATCAAGGTATGTGCTTTGTGAAAGACCTATGAGGCGTCTTGATCTATCCCTATAGATCTTGATGCCTAATATATAAGCAGCTTCTCCAAGGTCCTTCATTGAAAAACACTTATTCAAATAGGCCTTAATGTTGTCCAGAAGTTCTATATCATTTCCCATCAAGAGTATGTCATCTACATATAATATGAGAAATGCTACAGAGCTCCCACTCACTTTCTTGTAAACGCAGGCTTCTCCATAAGTCTGCATAAACCCAAACGCTTTGATCATCTCATCAAAGCGAATGTTCCAACTCCGAGATGCTTGCACCAGCCCATAAATGGATCGCTGGAGCTTGCATACCTTGTTAGCATTCTTAGGATCGACAAAACCTTCCGGCTGCATCATATACAGCTCTTCCTTAAGATGTCCGTTAAGGAATGCCGTTTTGACGTCCATCTGCCATATCTCATAATCATAGTATGCGGCAATTGCTAACATGATTCAGACGGACTTCAGCTTCGCTACGGGAGAGAATGTCTCATCATAGTAAATCCCTTGAACTTGTCGATAACCCTTAGCGACAAGTCAAACTTTATAGATGGTAACATTTCCATCCGCGTCCGTCTTCTTCTTAAAAATCCATTTGTTTTTTATCGCTCGCCGATCATCGGGCAAGTCTGTCAAAGTCCATACTTTGTTTTCATACATGGGTTCTATCTCGGATTTCATGGCTTCAAGCCATTTGTTGGAATCTGGGCCCGCCATCGCTTCTTCATAGTTCGAAGGTTCACCGTTGTCTAACGACATGATTTCCAGGACAGGGTTGCCGTACCACTCTGGTGCGGAACGTGTCCTTGTGGACCTACGAAGTTCAGTAGGAACTTGATCCGAAGTACCTTGATCATCATCATTATTTTCCTCTTTAGTTGGTGTAGGCATCACAGGAACATTTTCCTGAGCCACACCACTTTCCCGTTCGAGAGGTAGTACTTCATCGAGTTCTACTTTCCTCCCACTTACTTCTTTCGAGAGAAACTCTTTTTCCAGAAAGCATCCGTTCTTGGCAACAAAGATCTTGCCCTCGGATCTTAAGTAGAAGGTATACCCAATGGTTTCCTTAGGGTATCCTATGAAGACACATTTTTCCGACTTGGGTTCGAGCTTTTCAGGTTGAAGTTTCTTGACATAAGCATCGCATCCCCAAACTTTTAGAAACGACAGCTTAGGTTTCTTCCCAAACCATAATTCATACGGTGTCGTCTCAACGGATTTAGACGGTGCCCTATTTAAAGTGAATGTAGCTGTCTCTAGAGCGTATCCCCAAAAAGATAGCGGTAAATCGGTAAGAGACATCATAGACCGCACCATATCCAATAGAGTGCGATTACGACGTTCGGACACACCGTTACGCTAAGGTGTTCCAGGCGGTGTGAGTTGTGAAACGATTCCACATTTCCTTAAGTGTGTACCAAATTCGTGACTTAAGTATTCTCCTCCACGATCTGATCGGAGGAACTTTATCTTTCGGTCACGTTGATTCTCTACCTCATTCTGAAATTCCTTGAACTTTTCAAAGGTCTTAGACTTGTGTTTCATTAAGTAGACATACCCATATCTACTCAAGTCATCAGTGAGAGTGAGAACATAATGATATCCTCCGCGAGCCTCAATGCTCATTGGACCGCACACATCGGTATGTATGATTTCCAACAAGTTGGTTGCTCGCTCCATTGTTCCGGAGAATGGAGTCTTGGTCATTTTGCCCATGAGGCATGGTTCACATGTGTCAAATGATTCATAATCGAGAGACTCTAAAAGTCCATCAGCATGGAGCTTCTTCATGCGCTTGACACCAATGTGACCAAGGCGGCAGTGCCACAAGTATGTGGGACTATAGTTATCAACTTTACATCTTTTAGTATTCACACTATGAATATGTGTAATATTACGCTCGAGATTCATTAAGAATAAACCATTGACCATAGGGGCATGACCATAAAACATATCTCTCATATAAATAGAACAACCATTATTCTCAGATTTAAATGAGTAGCCATCTCGTATCAAAGGAGATCCAGATACAATGTTCATGCTCAAACTTGGCACCAAATAACAATTATTAAGGTTTATAACTAATCCCGTAGGTAAATGTAGAGGTAGCGTGCCGACGGCGATCGCATCGACCTTGGAACCATTCCCGACGTGCATCGTCACCTCGTCCTTCGCCAGTCTCCTCTTATTCCATAGCTCCTGCTGTGAGTTACAAATATGAGCAACGACACTGGTATCAAATACCCAGGAGTTACTACGAGTACTGGTAAGGTACACATCAATTATGTGTATATCAAATATACCTTTAGTGTTGCCGGCCTTCTTATCCGCTAAGTATTTGGGGCAGTTCCGCTTCCAGTGACCCTTCCCCTTGCAATAAAAGCACTAAGTCTCAGGCTTGGGTCCATTCTTTGACTTCTTCCCGGTAACTGGCTTACCGGGCGCCGCAACATCCTTGCTGTCCTTCTTGAAGTTCTTCTTGCCCTTGACCTTCTTGAACTTAGTGGTCTTATTGACCATCAACACTTGATGTTCTTTCTTGATCTCAACCTCTGCTGTCTTCAGCATTAAAAATACTTCAGGAATGGTCTTCACCATCCCCTGCATATTGTAGTTCATCACAAAGCTCTTGTAGCTTGGTGGGAGCGACTGAAGGATTCTGTCAATGACCGCCTCATCAGGGAGGTTAATGTTCAGCTGAGTCAGGCTGTCACATCTCTAGCTTCTGGCATTGCTCTAGCCTATCTTCATGTGTGCATCATGTCTATATTTTTGAAACTTGAATTGAGGAATATTGGAAGCCTCAAAACCCTAAATAAAAGAGGGGCAAAAACCCTAGAAATCTCATTCATTGCTCCAAAAGGCTCTTCTTAAATGTTTGATAATTTTTGGTAAGGGTTCTGGTCCCAACCAAAATATTGAACATTTTTAAGGATTTATTTTTGGGACTTTGAATTTAAATCATTAGCTATTTGAATTTGAATTATATTCATATAATTAGAATATAATTTCAAATACCCCTGAAATATTTTATGAGCTTTTGGAAAAGTCCATCTAGCCAAATAAAATTATTCAGAGGAGTTTTTGGCATTGTTTGAATTTGTTTAAAATTCAAAACAGTGGCAAAACGAAATTAAATAAAACAAAACAGAAGAAAAAAATAAAAGAGAGAGAGAGAAGGACTTACCTGGCCTCACCCGTGCAGCCCACCAGAACCGGCCCAGCCGGCCCAGCCCGCCACCGCTACTCCCCCCCCTGTCGTCTTCCTCTTGCCAGTGGGAGCAGCTGCGTGCTCGCACGCGCGCGGCCGAGGAGGCCACCTCCTCCCTGCCTGGCTGCCTCCTCCTTCCCTGGTCCCTCCCGCGACGCCACGCAGCCCCGACCCCCTCTCACTTCTCCCTCGCTCTCTGGACCTCCCTCCCCCTCGCTCCTCTGTTTCCCCTCCCGCGACCGAACGGAGCCGCCGCCACCGACGAGAGCCACCGTGGCTACCGGCCACCCCCACGGCTCACCGACGCCCCAGGAAGCTCCGCCGGTCCTCCCTCTACCTCCTCAACGAGCCACGAGGCCCCGGACGTGCCACAACACCGCCCTCGATGCCTTCTTCAACCTCGGGACCGCCGGCCATCTTCGTCAAATTCGCCGGCTCCGGACCGTCCCCGACCTCGCCGAGCGTCCCCTCGTCATCGCCGTGAGTCACTGACCCTCTCCCCTAACTCAGCATGCTCCCCTCCGTGCCGTAGCGCCGTTCCCCACGAGCACCGAAGCCACCTCCGCCATTGCTGCTGCACGCATAGCCTCCGTGCTCCCCTGGCCTCACTGAGCTGCTCTTAGTGCTCCCCATGTCTAGCAGGTGCTGCCCAGCCTCTCCATTTGCTCACTGATGCACCGTAGCGACGCGCCCGAGCACCACCGAACACCATCGCCGCCAAAGCTCGTCGCCGGCATGAGTTCCGGCGACCCCACGACCTCCCACTCGGTCCTCTGGATGCGCGGGAGCAAGGGCCATCCCCTGGTGCCCTCAGCGCGCCAAACTGACGCCTCTAGCGCAAGTCCGGCGTGCCCCGCCGTGTTCTGTGGTCGCCGTCGGCTGGTCTCCGGCGTGCTGACGTGGCGTCGTCGTTAGGGGCTAATGACCCTGCCAACTAACCCTGTGACACTGACAGCGGGCCCCGTAGCGGGTCAAAGCCCGAGTCAACGCGGGATTAGCCCCTGTGTCACTGACGTGTGGACCCCACACGTCAGGTTTGACCCGAGCCGGCCCCTGTTGACTTGCTGACGTCATGCCAACGTCATGCTGACGCAGTAATGTTTTCTGGATTTAATTTAATTCTGAAATTCCAGAAAATGCCTAAAACTTCAATAAATCATAGAAAATTAACCGTAACTCCAAATTAAATAATTTATATATGAAAAATTATCAGAAAAATTCAAGGAATCCATCTGTACCATTTTCATGCATGTTAGAACAACTTATAGCTGCTGTTTAGCACAAATCATATAAATGGCATTTGAATAATCACATATGGAGTTTGAATTTGAATTTGTATTCAAACCAACTTCATTTAATCTGTTGCTAGTTGCATTAGCCCAAAACACATTCATTTTGCCATGTCATGATCATGCATCATATTGTGCATTGCATTGATTGTGTTCCCTTCTGTGTTGCCGGTATTTGTCCCCTCTCGATAGACGTGATACCGATGATGTGATCGTTGACACTGATGAAGACCCAATGTTATCTTCAGAAGTGCCAGGCAAGCAAAACCCCCTTGTTCATTCCGATACAATCCTACTCTCTCGCTCCTGCTCTCTTTTACTGCATTAGGACAACACCGATTCATCTGTTACTTGCTGCGGTAGCTGAACCCCTTTATCCTTTGCATGACCTGTCATTGCCACAGTAAATAGATGAAACCCACTAGCATGAGTAGGAGTTGTTTGAGCCCTGATGTGCCTACTCATTCATGCTTGTTTGTCATGCCTGCTACTGCTTAGAGTTGAGTCAGGTCTGATTCATCGAGGATGAATCAGAGGCGTGTGAACATGTCCTACTGTGTGTGAGCTAAGGGTGTGAACACGATTTGGTAAAGGTAGCGGTGAGAGGCCATGTAGGAGTACATGGTGGGTTGTCTCATTGCAGCCGTCCTCAGGAACTGAGTTCTGTGTTTGTGATCCATGATTCAGCTACTACCACGCATTGGGCCCGAAACCAATGGACCCTCTCGGCTTCTTAATCACCCTTGTCCTCTGTCCAGGAGTTGCAAGTAGTTTCTGGTGTTTGTAGTATGCTGGAGGCCGTGGACAGCGCTGACCGTAGGGGTGGGCTGTGATGCGGTAGGCACGTGGCCGGGTAAACCGGGCGCCCGTTTGGTGTCACGGAACCCTGTACACATCGTTTGGGGCTGTGAGCGAAACTCCGGCCGGATCTCCTCATGGATGGAACCCGAATAGGCGATAAACCTGGACTAGAGACTTGAGTGTTTAGGCAGGCCGTGGCCGACACCCACGTTGGGCTTCCGCTTGAAGGTTGCCGAGTACATGTCGTGTAAACGGCGGTAAGTGGTGAGAGCGTGTGTGAAGAAGTACACCCCTGCAGGGTTAACCTAATCTATTCGAATAGCCGTGTCCGCGGAAAAGGACTTCTGGGTTGCTTATATCAGTTCATAGACAAGTGAAAGTGGATACTCTAAAATACGCAAGATAAGCGTGAGTGCTATGGATGGCGTTCTCGTAGGGAGACGGGAGCGGATCCATAGTGGTGTATTGATATGGTGAATATGTGGACTCGTGTGCGCCACCTCAAAAAGTTATTTGCAGTCGTAGTTCAGGATAGCCACTGAGTCAAAGCTGGCTTGCTGCAGTCAAACTCCACCATCCCCTTTGTTGATAATGATGCATATGTAGTTAGTTCTGATGTAAGTCTTGCTGGGTACATTTGTACTCACGTTTGCCTATTTTATGTTTTGCAGAGAGACTTCAGTCTCGCTAGTAGTTCCGCGTGGACTTCGACGTTTAGCTTGATACCTCAGCTACGATCTTGTGCCCTCGGCAGGATCTGATAGATAGTCAGGCTTCTCAGCCTTTTTCATTTATAGATGTCTGTACTCAGACATGATAGCTTCCGCTTGTGCTTTGACTTGTATGCTCTGAGTGTTGGGTCATGAGACCCATGTTTGTAATATCTCGCTCCTCGGAGCCTATTGAATAAACTACTTGAGTCGTAGAGTCATTTTGTGATGCCATGTTGTATTGCACATATCGAGCATATTGTGTGTATGTTATTGAAATGCTTGGTATGTGTGGGATCTGACCATCTAGTTGTTTATCTTTAGTAGCCTCTCTTACCGGGAAATGTCTCCTAGTGTTTCCACTGAGCCATGGTAGCTTGCTACTGCTCCGGAACACTTAGGCTGGCCGGCATGTGTCCTTCTTCGTTCCTGTGTCTGTCCCTTCGGGGAAATGTCACGCGATGAATACCGGAGTCCTGTTAGCCCGCTACAGCCCGGTTCACCGGAGTCCTGCTAGCCCAGTGCTACAGCCTGGATTCACTCGCTGATGACCGACACGTTCGATGCTGGGTCATGGATGCCTGTCCCTGTAAGTCTGTGCCACTTTGGGTTTACGACTAGCCATGTCAGCCCGGGCTCCTTATCATATGGATGCTAGCGACACTGTCATATACGTGTGCCAAAAGGCGCAAACGGTCCCGGGCTAAGGTAAGGCGACACCCGTGGAATACCGTGCGTGAGGCCGCAAAGTGATATGAGGTGTTACATGCTAGATCGATGTGGCATTGAGTCGGGGTCCTGACAGCGTTGGTATCAGAGCTTGACTGCCTGTAGGATTACCAAGCCAAACTGGTCGAAGTTGAGTCTAGAAATTCTTTAGTTATATAAGGGAATTGATTGTGGGATGGAACGTAAGGCTCTTTTTACTCCTTATACCTCATGGCCTTCTGATCTGAGTCATCATCTTCTCTTCTACGGGGATTAAGAACTAGGCTATCTCTTCTTTCTATTAGGATCACGTGTTACTAATCTGTAGACTTATAAGATTGTTGGATTTAAGCTTGAGTTCAGTTTCTACTACTTCCGTATGTTAATTGTTGATCTCGAAACCTTGATATCGTGCTTCTGAGTGGTTATGCCACCATTTTGTGAATGTCTCAAATCTTTTCTGAGCATTTACAGCCGTTATGCTGTCCGAGTCATCCCAGGTTTCTATACAATCTGATGCAATTTGCAAATCCTTTCTTCCCGTTTCGATGTTCCTTTGGGCCAGATTAGCCACACTAGTCAGTGAGTTGAGGTACTTTATTGCCTTGACATATATGTTGGAGCTAGTATTATGACCCTAGGTGTCTTAGGGGATCATCTAGTAATTTAGCCATGACTTGTTCCCAGTGTGATGATTCTGGCCGTCATTATCGAAAGCATCCCGTGATGCCATTTAGTAGTAGGTATTCTATCCCTGGGTTTTGAACCCGAGATTCACTCTACTTGCTTCATGTTGATAGTTTTGATTGTTCCTTTAGGTTATTAGTAATCTTTGCATTAGTCCTCGATGTTCGTGGTATTCCTTTCTTTCAAATACTATGAACCGCTTATGGCAGATGTTCCTCGCTGATCGAAAGATCACAATCAGAGTGCTCTCGATGGATTCTCGATTCTACATTGTGACTCTGTCAGTTCTACCTTTCTGCATGGGTTATCCGGAAGAAATATGTGGAATTCGTTCGACATGCTAAACCATGCATCCACAACTCAGAAAATTATATGTTCTTTGAGTTGTCCCTTTAGTTGTCTTCTGACCCTCGTCTATCAATTGATAGTCAAGATTATGTGTGCATTCATTCATCGATGCCTATTACTCTTGTGGTCTGTCAAGCCATTCTATTCCGGAATGACTAGGAGAAACAAACTCCAGTACCTCATCCATATTTAGGATTGGGTCAAAGTAGTTGTGTTCCGCAGATCAAGTTACAATCCAGCTTTTGGTTCTGTTCTACCTTGGAGTATTACCCCCTTTATGTCAGAATTGTCATGAGAACTGCACCAACTCTCATGAATTTTGACGTAGTGATACTTCTCACCATCATTAGTCATTCCTCGGCCTCGTGTTGATGCAACCGGAATACCGACAAATGAATTGTGATGTGTGAAATCAATACTCCCAGCAACCTCGTTGCTTGGTAGTTAAAGGACAATAATTTCATTCTTAGCGTGCTGGTTTTGAGTCATCATTCTAAGACTGATCGTGCTACCTAGTCCTTGTTTCGGTGCACCCTTCGATTAATGAGTTAGGATCTTGTCAAGTCCTCACTCATTTGATCATATCATCTTGCCCACAAAAGCGAGATTGTTCTCGAGCTTAGTAACATACCGGTGGTTCGTGATTTTCCGAATATCTTCTCGGAAGTATTACCAGGTTGTCCCCTGACTGTTATGTTGAGCTCGTGATCAAGTTGGTTTCTTGTGAACCACCTTCTCTCCAAGAATCGGTGTTAGATATCCCTGAGCTAGTTGGTTAAGCTAGACAACAACTTGGAGAGTTGGAAGATAAAAGCTTGCCTGACTTAGTTCGTTCCAAAGGGATATTCTTGTGTAGTGTGTGTTGAAGAAAGATGATATCTTCATCGATTGGTCCTTGTGATCAGTTGTTGGACCTATTGTCTTATCAATCCTTTGATTTGAGTGTGGGCTATCGTCAAATCAAATCAGTACCAACGATGCTCGTAATGTTGTCTTATTCGTGGTTGATCCCTCGAGCATACACCATTACATCTTTGGTCTGACCAATGCTATCACCATGTTCACTTAACTATGGAATTCCTTTTAAAAGGAAACCCGGATGAATTGTTGTTGAGCCCATTGACAACATCCTTATTCCCTCCATGATTTTGTTGAACATTAAGTTAGTGTTGGAAACTTTTGAAAGCATTTCTTCATGCTAGTTCATGGAGCAAATGTTCGGATGTAAGAAGTGACTTCCTCCAGTCCATGTGCATTTGATGCAAGTTGCCGCCGTGGATTCGAGAAAGTCAATGTTGTTTCCTTTGGAATCATCCCAAATCAGTCATGCATACGTGTGAAGTATTCTGTGGTTCGGAGACTTGCAACCTCCATTCTATATGGGTCCCTAGCACACCAAGCCACTGATTGATTTGTTCAAGATTAATAAGTTTTAAGTGCTAGTCCCGAAGGTACCAGATGGATTTGTACAAAACTTCGATATCCTCGCTGATGGTTCCCCCTCCTGAACTCGGTAGTGTTTTATTATAAGACTACTTTGTGGTCATGCTTGTCTTGGACAACGTGTTCACATGTTTGTAGCAGAACCAGCTCATGTTTTGGAGCTTGCTATCATAGTTCATTTCCCGAGAATCTCGCAACGTCATCTCGTCGAATTGTGTTGCAAACTTTCATTTTTCTTCCTAGACTCGATGAGTCTGGATTATCCTGACACCAACCAGATCTGAATCTCAGGCAGATATGATGGTTTGGAACATTTCCCAAGAACTATAATATTGGTCCCTTGATAACCGGTAAAGTGGATGTCGTGGCCAGCACCACCCAGCCGAAGGACCTATTATTGTGGTATCTTGATTGAAGCAGTTGGCCACCTTCCCATAAGGACTTCGTAGGATTTACTCCCTAGTTGCCCCTATGGATTTTTGTGTTCCCGAAGTCCGACCTTTTACTTGATGTTTTAGATATCAAACCATATCTATGAATGGGTTATACTAGCACATCAAGGAGAACATTAGAAGCGGAGTGCTAAATGTCTCTCGGTCGATCATCCAGATTTTAGTTGCTTGGCCTCGCTAAGGTGAAATCTGAGAAAGTGTTATCCTCCTTCGCATCTGCATCGTCCATCGCTATTCATCATGGTAGTATGTTGTGTTGTCAGCACCCTTGACGCGGTTGTTGATAAAACCTTGATGATTGTGGAAATGCTCAAGTTCTTGAGAGCACGCACAAGCGCTACGTCTTATCATTGGCACTAGCTGGGATTGCCCCAGATTTCCTCGGTTATGCTATAACCACTCCAACAGTGAATTCACTCTCTATTGTTGGGTTCTTCCCCAGTTACCAGAATCATTCCCAGCATTTGCATTTTGTTCCCAGCTTGCACCGCCAATGTGCCATTTTACCATGGGTCTCTTCCATTTCCGGTGATAAGCAAAATTCATCCATTACGTTGTCTTCAACAAGGTAATCCACATCATCCAAGTTTGAGTATGCCATTCTACCGAACCCCTCTAAATGATCGATTATGATTTGCCTTAAGCTGGTATAAAGAGTTTCAATGATCTCTGAATCAAAGGTAATTCTTTTGCCACTTAAGGGAAGATATCTACGAGTCACGGTTCCGAAGGTGTCTCGTTGTGGTATCATGGCAACTCAACTCCTCGCTACGTTGACAACCGATTACCACCTTCTTAAGTGTCGAATTGTTGTCCACCTAGTGAACCTTCGTCATCCGTTTCTTTCCACCCCTCTTGATGTGTATCTCGTGTCTCAACCCGAGAGATGGTCCTATGTCTCATTCCGTGAGTTGTTCGATCTTCAAGAAGATCGACCCTTCTAGAGTCTCCTTCTTCCCTCCATGTCATGATTAGCAGGATTTCTCAAAACAAGACATAAAGACAATGATGGTGAATGAATCAACGTTCAACTGAAGTGCACCCTGGATCGTGAAGATTGTACTAGTTTGCGTTTCCCCTTCATCCTACCCTACGCTTGAATCTCGAGACGAGATTCTTGTTTAGTGGGGGTGAGTTGTCACATCCCTAGCTTCTGGCATTGCTCTAGCCTAGCTTCATGTGTGCATCATGTCTATATTTTTGAAACTTGAATTGAGGAATATTGGAAGCCTCAAAACCCTAAATAAAAGAGGGGCAAAAACCCTAGAAATCTCATTCATTGCTCCAAAAGGCTCTTCTTAAATGTTTGATAATTTTTGGTAAGGGTTCTGGTCCCAACCAAAATATTGAACATTTTTAAGGATTTATTTTTGGGACTTTGAATTTAAATCATTAGCTATTTGAATTTGAATTATATTCATATAATTAGAATATAATTTCAAATACCCCTGAAATATTTTATGAGCTTTTGGAAAAGTCCATCTAGCCAAATAAAATTATTCAGAGGAGTTTTTGGCATTGTTTGAATTTGTTTAAAATTCAAAACAGTGGCAAAACGAAATTAAATAAAACAAAACAGAAGAAAAAAATAAAAGAGAGAGAGAGAAGGACTTACCTGGCCTCACCCGTGCAGCCCACCAGAACCGGCCCAGCCCGCCACCGCTACTCCCCCCCCCCTGTCGTCTTCCTCTTGCCAGTGGGAGCAGCTGCATGCTCGCACGCGCGCGGCCGAGGAGGCCACCTCCTCCCTGCCTAGCTGCCTCCTCCTTCCCTGGTCCCTCCCGCGATGCCACGCAGCCCCGACCCCCTCTCACTTCTCCCTTGCTCTCTGGACCTCCCTCCCCCTCGCTCCTCTGTTTCCCCTCCCGCGACCGAACGGAGCCGCCGCCACCGACGAGAGCCACCGTGGCTACCTCCGCCATTGCTGCTGCACGCATAGCCTCCGTGCTCCCCTGGCCTCACTGAGCTGCTCTTAGTGCTCCCCATGTCTAGCAGGTGCTGCCCAGCCTCTCCATTTGCTCACTGATGCACCGTAGCGACGCGCCCGAGCACCACCGAACACCATCGCCGCCAAAGCTCGTCGCCGGCATGAGTTCCGGCGACCCCACGACCTCCCACTCGGTCCTCTGGATGCGCGGGAGCAAGGGCCATCCCCTGGTGCCCTCAGCGCGCCAAACTGACGCCTCTAGCGCAAGTCCGGCGTGCCCCGCCGTGTTCTGTGGTCGCCGTCGGCTGGTCTCCGGCGTGCTGACGTGGCGTCGTCGTTAGGGGCTAATGACCCTGCCAACTAACCCTGTGACACTGACAGCGGGCCCCGTAGCGGGTCAAAGCCCGAGTCAACGCGGGATTAGCCCCTGTGTCACTGACGTGTGGACCCCACACGTCAGGTTTGACCCGAGCCGGCCCCTGTTGACTTGCTGATGTCATGCCAACGTCATGCTGACGCAGTAATGTTTTCTGGATTTAATTTAATTCTGAAATTCCAGAAAATGCCTAAAACTTCAATAAATCATAGAAAATTAACCGTAACTCCAAATTAAATAATTTATATATGAAAAATTATCAGAAAAATTCAAGGAATCCATCTGTACCATTTTCATGCATGTTAGAACAACTTATAGATGCTGTTTAGCACAAATCATATAAATGGCATTTGAATAATCACATATGGAGTTTGAATTTGAATTTTATATTCAAACCAACTTCATTTAATCTGTTGCTAGTTGCATTAGCCCAAAACACATTCATTTTGCCATGTCATGATCATGCATCATGTTGTGCATTGCATTGATTGTGTTCCTTTCTGTGTTGCCGGTATTGTCCCCTCTCGATAGACGTGATACCGATGATGTGATCGTTAACACTGATGAAGACCCAATGTTATCTTCAGAAGTGCCAGGCAAGCAAAACCCCCTTGTTCATTCCGATACAATCCTACTCTCTCGCTCCTGCTCTTTTTTACTGCATTAGGACAACACCGATTCATCTGTTACTTGCTGCGGTAGCTGAACCCCTTTATCCTTTGCATGACCTGTCATTGCCATAGTAAATAGATGAAACCCACTAGCATGAGTAGGAGTTGTTTGAGCCCTGATGTGCCTACTCATTCATGCTTGTTTGTCATGCCTGCTACTGCTTAGAGTTGAGTCAGGTCTGATTCATCGAGGATGAATCAGAGGCGTGTGAACATGTCCTACTGTGTGAGAGCTAAGGGTGTGAACACGATTTGGTAAAGGTAGCGGTGAGAGGCCATGTAGGAGTACATGGTGGGTTGTCTCATTGCAGCCGTCCTCAGGAACTGAGTTCTGTGCTTGTGATCCATGATTCAGCTACTACCACGCATTGGGCCCGAAACCAATGGACCCTCTCGGCTTCTTAATCACCCTTGTCCTCGGTCCAGGAGTTGCAAGTAGTTTCTGGTGTTTGTAGTATGCTGGAGGCCGTGGACAGCGCTGACCGTAGGGGTGGGCTGTGATGCGGTAGGCACGTGGCCGGGTAAACCGGGCACCCGTTTGGTGTCACGGAACCCTGTACACATCGTTTGGGGCTGTGAGCGAAACTCCGGCCGGATCTCCTCATGGATGGAACCTGAATAGGCGATAAACCTGGACTAGAGACTTGAGTGTTTAGGCAGGCCGTGGCCGACACCCATGTTGGGCTTCCGCTTGAAGGTTGCCGAGTACATGTCGTGTAAACGGCGGTAAGTGGTGAGAGCGTGTGTGAAGAAGTACACCCCTGCAGGGTTAACCTAATCTATTCGAATAAACGTGTCCGCGGAAAAGGACTTCTGGGTTGCTTATATCAGTTCATAGACAAGTGAAAGTGGATACTCTAAAATATGCAAGATAAGCGTGAGTGCTATGGATGGCGTTCTCGTAGGGAGACGGGAGCAGATCCATAGTGGTGTATTGATATGGTGAATATGTGGACTCGTGTGCGCCACCTCAAAAGTTATTTGCAGTCGTAGTTCAGGTTAGCCACTGAGTCAAAGCTGGCTTGCTGCAGTCAAACTCCACCATCCCCTTTGTTGAAAATGATGCATATGTAGTTAGTTCTGATGTAAGTCTTGCTGGGTACATTTGTACTCACGTTTGCCTATTTTATGTTTTGCAGAGAGACTTCAGTCTCGCTAGTAGTTCCGCGTGGACTTCGACGTTTAGCTTGATACCTCAGCTACGATCTTGTGCCCTCGGCAGGATCTGATAGATAGTCAGGCTTCTCAGCCTTTTTCATTTATAGATGTCTGTACTCAGACATGATAGCTTCCGCTTGTGCTTTGACTTGTATGCTCTGAGTGTTGGGTCATGAGACCCATGTTTGTAATATCTCGCTCCTCGGAGCCTATTGAATAAACTACTTGAGTCGTAGAGTCATTTTGTGATGCCATGTTGTATTGCACATATCGAGCATATTGTGTGTATGTTATTGAAATGCTTGGTATGTGTGGGATCTGACCATCTAGTTGTTTATCTTTAGTAGCCTCTCTTACCGGGAAATGTCTCCTAGTGTTTCCACTGAGCCATGGTAGCTTGCTACTGCTCCGGAACACTTAGGCTGGCCGGCATGTGTCCTTCTTCGTTCCTGTGTCTGTCCCTTCGGGGAAATGTCACGCGATGAATACCGGAGTCCTGTTAGCCCGCTACAGCCCGGTTCACCGGAGTCCTGCTAGCCCAGTGCTACTGCCTGGATTCACTCGCTGATGACCGACACGTTCGATGCTGGGTCATGGATGCCTGTCCCTGTAAGTCTGTGCCACTTTGGGTTTACGACTAGCCATGTCAGCCCGGGCTCTTTATCATATGGATGCTAGCGACACTGTCATATACGTGTGCCAAAAGGCGCAAACGGTCCCGGGCTAAGGTAAGGCGACACCCGTGGAATACCGTGCGTGAGGCCGCAAAGTGATATGAGGTGTTACATGCTAGATCGATGTGGCATTGAGTCGGGGTCCTGACACAGGCGGTTGTGCAACCCAGACATTTTGAGTATGTGTTCACTGACAGAACTGTTTTCCTCCATCTTACAACTATAGAACTTGTCGGAGACATCATATCTATCGACCCGGGCATGAGCTTGGAAAACTAGTTTCAGCTCTTCGAACATCTCATATGCTCCGTGATGCTCAAAACGCTTTTGGAGCCCCCGTTCTAAGCTGTAAAGCATGCCGCACTGAACGAGGGAGTACTCATCAGCACGAGACTGCCAAGCGTTCATAACGTCTTGGTTCTCTGGGACGGGAGCGTCACCTAGCGGTCCTTCTAGGACATATTGTTTCCCGGCAGCTATGAGGATGATCCTCAGGTTCCGGACCCAGTCCGTATAGTTGCTGCCATCATCTTTCAGCTTGGTTTTCTCTAGGAACGCATTGAACTTCATGTTGACATGAGCGTTGGCCATTTGATCTACAAGACATATTTGCAAAGGTTTTAGACTAAGTTCATGATAATTAAGTTCATCTAATCAAATTATTACAATGAACTCCCACTCAGATTAGACATCCCTCTAGTCATCTAAGTGTTACACGATTCGAGTCGACTAGGCCGTGTCCGATCATCACGTGAGACGGACTAGTCATCGTCGGTGAACATCTTCATGTTGATCGTATCTTCCATACGACTCGTGTTCGAGCTTTCGGTCTCTGTGTTCTGAGGCCATGTCTGTACATGCTAGGCTCGTCAAGTTACCCCTAACTGTTTTGCATGTGTAAAACTGTCTTACACCCGTTGTATGTGAACGTAAGGATCTATCAGACCCGATCATCACGTGGTGCTTCGAAACGACGAACTTTAGCAACGGTGCACAGTTAGGGGAGAACACTTCTTGAAATTGTTTTTTTATGGTTAACGACAGTGGGAGATGCTCCCACTGACTTTCTATTACTCACAAAGGATAATTACATCAGGGTTACAATTGGGGTTTTGGGGTGGCCCCCCGGCCAAACTTGAAGGACGCAAGGCTAGTTGTGTGTTACAAGGTAGGTTACAAGCTTTGTATGTAGTCGTTTAGGTAGGGACGAAGACCCTCTCTACAGTTATGCACTAAAAGGCACAGAAGATTTTTGAATCTAGCCAGCCATGAATCGAAAGAGTATGGAATCCCTCTGAAGTAAACATTGTTCCTTTCCATCCACAGACTCCAAGCTGCCATCAGAAATATGTCCATAAACAAGGGTTGATGCCAACTTTCTTTGCCTCCATGAATCAGAGAGATTCTGTCCCCTGTCATCGGCCAAAGCACACCAACTTTTGCCCAGCATCGCTGACTAAACGGGCAGGCGAAGAACAAGTGCTCCACAGTTTCCTCAGGTGGGCTATGGCAAAGCATGCAAGTATAATCATTGTTAGCCACATTATAGTGTCTACGTCTCAGCATGTTTCTTGTGTTCAGGCGATCAACTAGCAGCAACCACCCAAACATTTTGAATTTGATTGGGCATTTGGCTTTCCAGAGCCAGGGAAAAGCTTTGTCCGCAACCACCTCCCTGAAACAATGTTCATAGAATTTCTTGGAGGAGTAAGTTCCAGCGAGGGAGCACTCCCAGGTATCCCATTGATCACCATCCAAAACTGTATGCAACGAGCCCTGCTGTATCTCTCTAACCTCTCCCCTGGCCTACACTGACAGTGGCAAATGGAAGAGCAATGTTGGGTCCGTGGTCGTGAGGACATCAGCGATAGATGCATCTTCGTTCAAACAAAAAGAGAAGGCTCGAGGGAAGAGTTCCATGAGCGGGGCCTGGTGATCGGCGAACCAGGTATCCTTCCAAAAGAGAGAGGAGGATCCATTCCCCAAAGTGACAGTGGTAATCCCACGAAAGACGTCTGATAGTTCCAAAACATCACGCCACCAGAAAGAACCAACCGGGTCAACAGCATGCGGAATCTTGCCAGCGTAATATGCATCCCAGATCATGATGACCCAGGGTACGTCTTCGTGATTGTAGAACTTGAATAGATGCTTCAGGAGGAGGGCCACATTCTGTGTCTTGATGTTAATGATCCCCAAGCCACCTTTATCCTTAGGCCTGCAGACCAACTCCCACGCAGCCAAAGAATTGTTTTTTACACCATCTTCAGAGTTTTTAGCCGATAGGCAGTACCTGCACAGTTTATCCAAGTGCTCAACCACTCTGGGGTGTAGTTTGATCGTGCACATGGCATATATCAGCATCGAAGTCACGGCCCCGGATGACATAAGGGATAGAGCCGTGGACATTTTCCTCTCCACATTATGTACTAGAGGCATGAGTTCCAGAAGAGTGGGCCTAGACGTGCCCATGGGGAGGCCAAGGTACGTGAATGGGAGACTTCCGACAGTGCATCCAAAAACCTGCGCCATTTCAATCGCATGTGGTTGATCTATGTTAATGGGGATCAATGTAGATTTATGGAAGTTGATCTTCAGTCCAACCGATGTAGCATAGTCCTCCAATTTTTTTTTCATGAGGGCAGCTTGATCAAGGCAGGCTGGCATCACTAAGATGGTATCGTCCGCGTATTGAACCACTGGGTAATCACCATGGCGGTTATTCGGGATTGGCAAGTCCAACAGCCCTTGAATGAACGCATCATTAACCGCAGCTTGAAGGAGATCAGCTGCGAGCACAAAGATCAGTGGCGAAAGGGGGTCTCCTTGCCTCACCCCACAGTTGCAGGAGAACTTTCTGCCCGGAGTTCCATTGAGAAGCACCGAAGAGACACCAGAACCAAAGATGGTTTTCATCCAACCTAGCCATTTGTCGTAAAAGCCCATGTGTCTCATGACTTCCATCATTGGCACATGTTCGATCGTATCAAAGGCTTTGGCAAAATCAAGTTTGAGCAGTATGATCTGACGAGAGGATGCCTGACATTGATGTATATACTCAAAAGTCCACGCTAGACAGTCCTGAATGGTTCTCCCCTTAAGAAATCCGTACTGGTTCCTATGGATGATTCCCAGAATGATTTTTTGCAGACGATTAGCCAGAATTTTAGTGATGATCTTGAGACAATAGTTAAGCAGGGTTATTGGCCTGTAGTCATTAGCGGTTTGCGGGGAAGAGATCTTCGGGATCAAGGTGATATACCCCTCACTAATGCTGGAGATGTCCAAGTTTCCCTCATGGAAATCCTCGCACAGCTTATAAAAATCCTCTTTAATGATTGGCCAGCAGGTTTTAAGAAAGCATCTGTTAAAACCGTCCGGACCAGGGGCTCTATCAGTAGGCATTTCTTTGTTGACCGCATTGATCTCGCCCCTAGAGAAGGGCACCGACAGCTCTTCCAATCCATCGACCCGTTTGATGATCCGGTCGAGGTCAAAACGCATGCAGGTGTGTTTAGAAGAACCCAAACGATCCTTGTATGTTTTATAGAGCACCCCTTCCTTGCGAACATGGTCGTTAATGATAGTGTCTCCATCTCTCAAGCTAGCAATGGAGTTATGTCTAAACCTCTCAGTCGCAAGGGATTGAAATAGTTTAGTGTTTTCGTCAGCAAAACGGAAGTATCTGATGGTGCACCTTTTCCTCCAGTACTCATTCTGATATTTCAACAAAGAATTGAGATGGGATTTGAGGATACACCTAAAATTCTTTTCTTGGGTAAAAAGGCGACGCTTGTCCTCAATATCATCCAACCTGAGAAGAGCCTCGTTGCTGGTCTGGATCATGATCTTCAGGTTAGAGATACCCCGGCTCCAACGTTTGAGATCGTAACGTAAGTGCTTGAGCTTCATACAAACGAGAGCCGCAGAGTTCGAGGCATAGCAAGGTTTGGACCATGAGCCGGCAACAACGTCAAGGAATCCTGCATGCTTGACCCAATAGTTCTCAAAACGGAAGAGTTGGGATTTGGGTATTTTGGATTTGATAGCCACAACACAAGGGGTGTGGTCAGACACAGGTTTTCCCAGAGGCAGCACCATGGTGTTAGGATAAGTCGTGGTCCAATTAGAGGAAGAGAAGAACCAGTCGAGCTGCTCAAGCAACGGGTCGTCTTGCATATTACTCCAGGTAAATGACCGGCCTTTGACTGGTAATTCCATGAGGAACTGCGCGCGAATGATTTCATTGAACAGAAGCATATCATTGGCGTCCCCACCTGGCTTGTTTTGTGTTGGACGGAGAACGGATGAAGTTAAAGTCACCGAGGATTACCCAGTTCTCATCATCCGGTATATTAATATCAAAGAGCCAAGAGCTGAAATCCAGACGTTGCTGACCAGAACAAGGGCCATAAACATTGACAAGGTTCCAAGAATCATTCGATTGCGTCGAGACAAAAGAAATCCCCAAAGCAAAAGAATCCGTAAGCCATGGTGTGCCCACAAATAAAGAGCTATTCCAAATAGTAATTAAGCCACCAGAGGCACACACTGAAGGCACAAAGATAAATTTATCGAGACGCTTAGGAGAGAACGTTTTAATAAAAGCTAGATCAAAGAACTCGCGCTTAGTTTCTTGGATACATAGCACTGAACACCCGCTAGTATCAATAGCGTTCCTAAGAGCCAAAAGTTTACCATTAGAGTTTATGCCTCTGATGTTCCACGACAAGACATTCCACGATTTATTCATGATGAAGGCAGATATCAGTTGGCGCCGTCAGTAGCCGACGACTGGCCATCCAGCAGCTTCTCGGCAGAGAGGTCTTCAGGTGGAATACCACAGCAGACACCTACCTGCTGAATTTCTTCGACAGAAGTGGGGGCAGGCCAAGCAGTGGCAGCAGTGGAAGTAGGAGTAGCAGCCAAAGAAACAGCACCAACTGCGGGCACCACACGAGCCCTCACTCGAGACCTGGATTGCCTGTTGTTAGAGATCTGGTTGACCTTGAAGCCATCGTATTTGTTGGACCTTGTACTTCTTCTGACAGCCGTAGTATCAAGAGGGACCTTGGTGCAACCGGAAGCTCTGGTAGCAAACATGGACGAAGATGCAATCATCTGCAGGGCAGATCCATGGCCCAACCGGACGGCAGGAGCTGGCTCAGTGTCAACAGGCTCAGGGGAAAAATGTGCAGAGATTGCTCTGAGCCCAGGGGAGTGGGCGGCCTCCTCCCAATCTACAACAGCAGCTTCAACTTCAACTTGTGGGCCACTTGGCAGCAACAGAGGATAATCAATATAGACTCCTGACTGGAAACGATCTGTGCAGATACGTGATATGATATCAGGCTCTGGGGTGACGTTCAGCAAAAAGGCAGCAGCAATGGCATCAAGGTGCTGTTGAATGACCCGAAAAGGATTCAGCGGGAACATCACACCACCCATGCGAGTCTCTGTCAGGGTACGTGTGTATATGCGTTTAAGCATACCCCCCAGCCAGGTCAAGAACTCCATGTCCATTGCAATCAGCAAGTTAACAGTATCACCTCCGGCTCTGATAAAGGTCGATCGTGCAGTAGGATTACCAAGAACAAAACGGTGTGTGATAGCTTCAACTGCTTCAATCTCAGCTTCACACGACCACACATCAGATAGATTATCTTGAATATTGTGCTCAGGATCAACTCCAGCCATTAGAGATGGCCCCTCATACTGAAAGAAGGTTCTGAAGCTGAAACCAGAGTATGGAGGGGGGATGACTGGCCACACACCCCATCCATTCTCATGTAACTCCTCCTGCTGTGGCTCTTGAGCATTCCAGGCAACTTCATTCAGGGCGTCTTGCGCAGCCATCTCATCGATACGGGCTTGTTGCATGAGGGTGTAGAATGGCAGTTCATAAGGATGCGGAGAAGCATTTAGGAGGGGAGGAGCTTCCTCCGTGCCCTGCAATCCAGGGATGGTGTTTCGCCCATTCAGTACATAGACAGGAACAGACCAAGAGCGTCCAAGACCAGGCAACAAACCCACTCGAATTACCAATAAACTGTGGGGAACTTCCGCAACATCCTTGATGTGACATTTGACAAGAACACGAGCCTTGTTTTGTCCCGGGCGTGGCCAGACCAAGAGTTTACCAAAGTTGGAGACTGCCTTGTGGATATAGTGCTCAGTCTGATAGTCCATTGGAAAAGCAAGAAACATAATCCAGACTTCGTACTCAAACGCAGGCATGCGCATATTGATGGCCTCGTCGTGCGGAACTAATGAGAAGTTGGAATCCTCAGTGAGAGCATGTGGTCCTTCCCTAATCGCAGCATCTCTACTCTCCATGTCCGCAAACACCACACATCCAATACCAAGCGGGTAAACAAAATCATCCAGCAGATCATACTCAAGATCAGTGGTGATGATACGGCAAACTTCTGCTAGCCAGAGCTCTTTCTGATGATCTGGGACAGGAGGGTGAACAGAGACGATGGCGTACCTATCATGGTTGAGCGGGGGATCATCCACCACCATGACATGGCGCTGCACGCGGTGAGCTGGACCTCTGTCGTAGGTCGAACCGTCAGGAGCAAAGGCGAACGGGCGCACCGGGAAGTTGGCCATCGGAGATGTCGAAGAGCAGCCGGGTGCGGCGGAGATGAGCGGCGGCGCAGGCCCGATGGTGGTTTTAGGCGATGGCAGGGGTGGTGTGCTCGAGGGAGGTGGTACTGCGGTCGATTGGTGATTCTGGCCGGTGGAATTGACTGCCCGTGGAAAAGGGAGGTGTATCGACAAGCAATGGGAAGGAGCCACGTCCAATGGGATTTTCTGTTTTTTAACCCAAACCATACCCGCCTGTGTATTCTGGAAAGCACGGGGCACACCAACCACCTCAGAATTATCCATCTTAGAAGATGGCAAGCTGTGCTGGGACAGGAGCTCATCCGATTTAGTTACATGTAGACTCATTTGAACCCAACCAAGTTTAGGAAGCCTGGGGCACTGATTGGGCTTATGGGCCTTATGGCCCAGATGATGGCATAGGGAGCAGCGGATCAGCCCAGGGCAGTTTGCAGCCCGGTGACCAATGGCAGAGCAGGCCAAGCATGTGATAGAGCGATCAGACCGGCCCAACATGCATGGCTCATTACGATATGAGGTACGAGCAGCATGGTTAGAGTCCTGGCCAGTAGTTAAACAAGAGCATGATCCAGATGTATCACCACAAGCTTGACAGAAAAAACCAGTACATATTGATGCCAAGTGACCGAACCGATCACAATTAGTGCAATGTTTAAGCCGATCATATATATATTCCTTTGAGGGTATAGAAGAAAGACTGACCATGAGCTTAACGCTGGTGTTATCATAACCAGCCTGCCATCCATCAAGGATATGAAAAAGCGTATCCTCAAGGATATCGTCCCAAGCCTTAGGAAAAAACCGATGACCCCGAAAAGATGGCAAGTTGACGTGAGATCTGGGCAATATCGGTATGTTGATGGATCCAAAACGAAAGAGAGAGATATCCTCCTTAGAATCCGGGCCTGAGAAACTTCCAAAAGTGATCGCTGGCAAAGAACCCTCGCCGGAATGTCTTGCCGTCGGCGGTGGGGCAAGGCCAAATTTTTGGAGAACTGATAGTGATGCAGGATCAGTAACATCTTTAGAATGATTTTTGAACCATTTAGAGTTAATCGCTGGACCTGGTGAAGAGGCTAAACCATTGAGCTCTGAATCAGCATGCCATCCCTGAGGAGGGGCAGAATTCACACCTCTATGGAGATGAAAATGACAAACAAAGTCCGGCCATATGCGATCTCTCAGACCAAAAATGAAATGACCCACTCGATTGGAGGCCACAGAGAACCGAAAACGGCGATCACCCAATCGAAGCACCTTGAAACCATCACAGAGACCTCCAATGCAAGATTGCAATGCCAAACCCACTGATTCTTCCGAGAGGTGAAAAGAGGCTGAGGAGAAAGAAACTTCAAGGAAGAATTCCTTGGAGTTGGGGTTGGGGACGAAATGGACCATAGATCCAAATCGTGAACGCACCCGTTCCTCCACACGAAGACCGGGTGAGAAGTCCCAATGGAGGAGGCCATCCATTAGGGTCGCCAGCGGTGGAGATTTAGGTCAGAGACCGTAGTCGCCATCGGAGTCGCCATGGGTGGGGGAGGGTGGGGGAGTCGCCATGGGTGGTCGCCACATTGTGCACCTTATGATCACTTCTTGAAATTGTTGTAAGGGATCATCTTATTTACTACCGTCGTTCTAAGTAAACAAGATGCATAAACATAATAAACATCACATGCAATTATATAGTAGTGACATGATATGGCCAATATCATATAGCTCCATTGATCTCCATCTTCGGGGCTCCATGATCATCTTGTCACTGGCATGACACCATGATCTCCGTCATCATGATCTCCATCATCGTGTCTTCATGAAGTTGTCACGCCAATGACTACTTCTACTTCTATGGCTAACACGTTTAGCAATAAAGTAAAGTAATTTACATGGCGTTCTTCAATGACACGCAGGTCATACGAAAAATAAAGACAACTCCTATGGCTCCTGCCGGTTGTCATACTCATCGACATGCAAGTCGTGATTCCTATTACAAGGGCATGATCTCATACATCACAATATATCATTCATCATTCATCACAACTTCTGGCCATATCACATCACATGACAATTGCTGCAAAAACAAGTTAGACGTCCTCTAATTGTTGTTGCATCTTTTAAGTGGCTGCAATTGGGTTCTAGCAAGAACGTTTTCTTACCTACGAATAACCACAACGTGATTTTGTCAACTTCTATTTACCCTTCATAAGGACCCTTTTCATCGAGTCCGCTCCAACTAAAGTGGGAGAGACAGACACCCGCCAGCAAACTTATGCAACTAGTGTATGTCTGTCGGTGGAACCGGTCTCACGTAAGCGTACGTGTAAGGTTGGTCCGAGCCGCTTCATCCCACAATACCGCTGAAGCAAGAAAAGACTAGTAGTGGCAAGCAAGTTGACAAGATCCACGCCCACAACCAAATTGTGTTCTACTCGTGCAATAGAGAACTACGCATAGACCTGGCTCTGATACCACTGTTGGGTAACGTTGCAGAAAATTAAAATTTTCGTACGGTTTCACCAAGATCCATCTATGATTTCATCTAAGCAACGAGTCATGGGAGAGTGATTGCATCTACATACCACTTGTAGATCGCGTGCGGAAGCATTCAAGGGAATGGTGATGATGGAGTCGTACTCGTCGTGATTCAGATCACCGATGACCAAGTGCTGAACGGACAGCACATCCGCGTTCAACACACGTACGGGACGGGAGACGTCTCCTCCTTCTTGATCCAGCAAGGGGGAAGGAGAGGTTGATGATGATCCAGCAGCACGACGGCGTGGTGGTGGATGCAGCAGAACTCCGGCAGGGCATCGCCAAGCTGCTGCGGGAGGAGGACGAGGTGTAGCAGGTGGGAGGGAGGCGCCAATGCACAGGGTGCGGCTGCCCTCCCTCCTGCCCTCCTTTATATAGGCCCCCTGGGGGGCGCCGGCCCTGGGAGATCCAATCTCCCAAGGGGGTGGCGGCCAGGGGGGTGGAGTGCCCCCCAAGGCATGTGGTGCACCCCCCCACCCTATGGTTTCAACCCTAGGCGCAGGGGGTGGGCCTAGGGGGGAGCACCAGCCCACTATTGGCTGGTTCCCCTCCCACTTCAGCCCATGGGGCCCTCCGGGATGGGTGGCCCCACCCGGTGGACCCCCGGGACCCTTCCGGTGGTCCCGGTACATTACCGGGTGACCCCGAAACTTTCCCGATGGCCGAAATACCACTTCCTATATATAATTCTTTATCTCCGAACCATTCCAAAACTCCTCGGGACGTCCGGGATCTCATCCGGGACTCCGAACAACATTCGGTATGCTGCATACTCATATTCATACAACCCTAGCGTCACCGAACCTTAAGTGTGTAGACCCTACGGGTTCGGGAGACACGTAGACATGACCGAGACGACTCTCGGGCAATAACCAACAGCGGGATCTGGATACCCATGTTGGCTCCCACATGCTCCTCGATGATTTCATCGGATGAACCACGATGTCGAGGATTAAACAACCCCCTATACAATTCCCTTTGTCAATCGGTACGTTACTTGCCCGAGACTCGATCGTCGGTATCCCAATACCGTGTTCAGTCTCGTTACCGGCAAGTCACTTTACTCGTACCGTAATGCATGATCCCATGACCAACCACTTGGTCACTTTGATCTCATTATGATGATGCATTACTGAGTGGGCCCAGAGATACCTCTCCATCATACGGAGTGACAAATCCCAGTCTCGATCCGTGTCAACCCAACAGACACTTTCGGAGATACCTGTAGTGCACCTTTATAGTCACCCAGTTACGTTGTGACGTTTGGTACACCCAAAGCACTCCTACGGTATCTGGGAGTTACACGATCTCATGGTCTAAGGAAAAGATACTTGACATTGGAAAAGCTCTAGCAAACGAACTACACGATCTTGTGCTATGCTTAGGATTGGGTCTTGTCCATCACATCATTCTCCTAATGATGTGATCCCATTATCAATGACATCCAATGTCCATAGCTAGGAAACCATGACTATCTGTTGATCAACGAGCTAGTCAACTAGAGGCTCACTAGGGACATATTGTGGTCTATATATTCACACGTGTATTACGATTTCCGGAGAATACAGTTATAGCATGAATAAAAGACAATTATCATGAACAAGGAAATATAATAATAATACTTTTATTATTGCCTCTAGGGCATATTTCCAACACAAATATGGTGAAGTGTCATGTAGTCGACATTGAAATGAGACCACTAAGGGAATCACAACATACATACCATCAAAATATCGAACACATATAAAATTTACATGATTACTTGCAACAAGATTTCTCCGGTGATCTCAAGAACAAAAGTAACTACTCACAAATGATAATCATGCTCAAGATCAGAGGGGTAAGTAGAATAATGGATCTGAACATATAATCTTCCACCAAATAAACCATATAGTAATAAACTACAAGATGTAATCAACACTACTAGTCACCCACAAGTACCAATCTATAGTTCTGGTACAAAGATTGAAGACAAGAGATGAATTAGGGTTTGAGAGGAGATGGTGCTATTGAGGATGTTGATGGAGATTGCCCTCCCCAAGATGGAAGAGTTGTTGGTGATGATGATGACGATGATTTCCCCCTTTGGGTGGGAAGTTCCCCCGGCGAAATCGCTCCGCCAGAGGGAAAAGTGCTCCTGCCCAAGTTCCGCCTTGAGATGGCGGCGCTTCATCCCGAAAGTCCTCCTCTTATTTTTTTTCTAGGTCAAAATGACTTATATATCAGAAGAGGTGTGCCAGAGGTGGGCTGAGGAGGGCACAACCCACCAGGGCGCGCCTGGGCCTCCTGGCACGCCCAGGTGGGTTATTCCCACCTCGTGGACCCCCTCTGGTACTTATTGGCTCCAATATTTCTTATATATTCCATTAAAATTCTCCGTAAAGTTTCAGCTCGCTTGGAGTTGTGCAGAATAGGTAGCCTGACGTAGCTTTCTCAGGTCAGAATTCCAGCTGCCAGTATTCTCCCTCTTTGTGTGTACCTTGCATATTATGAGAGAAAAGTCATTAGAAATACTCCAAAAAGCATTATTATACATAAAAACAATATAAATAGTAGTAGGTAAACATGATGCAAAATGGACGTATTAGGGGGCGACCCCCTCCCTAGGCTGGCGCCCTAAGGGGAAACTTTCCCCTTGGTGGCTTCCTCTCCTCCCCCTAAACCTTTATATACTAGATGTTTTGCACCCTTTTGAACTACAAGTTTTCGGTGCCTCTTCTAGTTGATCTAGTTCTAGTTCTAGTTGGACCTTGACTAATTAGAGCCAGTCCTAACCACCTCTAATCCTCACAACTAGAAGTCCAGTGTGGTTCTAATCTCCTCCCTCTACTTCTCCGGCGACGATTAGCTTTGGATGGGGAAGTGCTGCCAGATTGTGAAGATTGTACGCTTGCAACCAAGTAGAGAGATCTTGCTTTCGGTCTTTGGTTCGAGGGAGCATTCGAGTGCGGTTTGCAGGATCATCATCAACGTTCGAGAGAATTCAAGCATGATCTACACCGACTCTTCTTCTTATGCTGCACTCCGGAGTTGGTAACGATCATTGATCCGAACCCGTTATGCATCTTCATATTGATCTTGGTGATCGTAGGTGCGATTTTTTGTTTTCTACTATGTTTCCCAACACATTTATGAGTGGCATAATGGGTAATTTATGACAACTTTGGGGTAGTTTTAGTATAGAGAGGCAGAAGCACTAATCTCTTAATTATTAGGTGTGACACCACCATTTCAATCGTACACTAATCATACACGCAAATGTGTACGATCAAGATCAGGGACTCACAGGAAGATATCACAACACAACTCTAGACACAAATAAAATAATACAAGCTTCATATTACAAGCCAGGGGCCTCGCGGGCTCGAATACAGAAGCTCGAATACATAAAGTCAGCGGGAGCTATAATATTTGAGTACAGACATAAGTTAAACAAGGATGCCTTAAGAAGGCAAGAACAAACATCAATGATCAAAGAGGCAAGGCCTCCTGCTTGGGGCCTCCTAACTACTCCTGGTCATCAGCACTCTCCACGTAGTAGTAGGCACCCTCAGGGTAGTAGTAGCCGTCGGCGGTGGCATCTGCCTCCTGGGCTCCACCATCTGGTGCAACAACCGGAAAGAAGAAAGAAGGGGGAAAAGGGTAGCAAAGCAATGGTGAGTAATCATCCAGATTACTCACAAGCATAAGATCTATACTAAGTATGCATTGATATCAAAGGAAGGGATGTATTTGTGGACTATACTACAGAATGCCAGAATAGAGGAAAGGCCTAGCCTGTCGAAGACTAGCATCTTGCAGCATTCAGAAGAGTACAAAATATCATTTTAATAGTTAACAAGAAAGTTGCAGCATTAAGCCCAAAGATCCTTCCTCGACTCCCTGCGAGGAAGCAATCCTGGTGCCATCATATCCATCTCGTATCTCAAGTATCAATTTGTAGTTGAATAGATCGGGATACAACTCTGAATGTCCATTACCGCGGACACGATTATTCGAATAGATGACTTCCATGCAGGGGTGCACAACATTACCGAACACACTTGATTACTCTGGCCGGACACACTTTCCTAGGTCATGCCCGACCTCGGAAGATCAACACGTCGTAGTCCTATCCAGGCTTCACAAAGAAGTCCCTGCCAGTCTACATCCTAAGCGCTCCGGGGTCTTGGGCCCATCGCCCATTGCACTCCAGGTCGTTGTGTACAGGGTGAATACGAGTGCCACCCGTGTTGGGTATAGCATGATCCGACCAGGCCACAATGCTGAACTGGACGTCTGACGAAGCTTTTGGCTGATACTACGACGCCAGTTACCCAGATCTTGTGCCACGTGAAGGTTAGTGCGTATAGGCCAGTGGCTAACTCAGATTAAATGCCCAAATCATTACTGTATTGGGAGCTCGCAGAGACGAGCAGAGAATCATGATCATGTGACCTCGTTTCGCCGTCTCAAGGAAATACGGCAAGGGCCAGGCCAACCCTCTCACTAGGGCGGTCTGCCTGCCCAGCCGGGCCTCGTAATTATCTCGCGGGTGCTCTCAGAGCCCGCCCGACTTTCACATCAACTCGCAAGTACCCCTCAAGGCCGACCCGACTTCACCAATGTTCTCAAGTAAAGTCCAGGTAACCATGTGTCCGTAACATCAAGAGGAATCTGAGGAATCACCCTCGATGGAATCTACTTGATGTAATCGTCAAGGTGAACATATGAGGAATCTCCCTCAAGGTTCACGCTTGAGGTGTTGCACGACAGAGTCGTATCGGGAGTGGTGAAGGAGGAATCACCCTCGATGACCACGATTGAATAGCTACACTATAGAGTCATCATCAGGAGTGTATGAGGTATCACCCTCGACACTCGATAGTAGCTCTGCTGAGTCGAGCAACAAATGGGGTGAGGTGACGTGTTGGGTTCTAGTCATCGATCAGGTCGATCGAGTCACTGGTCATCAAGCTGGGGCAACTGGGACCAGGTGAGGGTTCACTGATGGATCACTAACCAACCTATACTAAGAAGTTTAGGATAAGTAGGTAAGGTACAATGAGCAGGTTACAAAAGCAGGCTATGCATCAGAATAGGAGCAATCAAGTATAGTAGCAAATTCTAATGCAAGCATGAGAGAGAACAGAATGGGCGATATCATAATGATCAAGGGGGGTTTGCTTGCCCGGGAGCTTTGTTGAAGGGAAGAAGGGCCGTCGGTATCTCGGGGTCTACTAGAGAGAAGAGGGGGAAGAAACAGTAAATATAAAGCCAACAGATGCATGACATGACAACAAGCAGAGCTAGGGTTGTTCTAACACGGTGCTACACGATATCAGCGAAGGGGGAAAACATCCAGGAAAGTATTCCCAGAGTTTGGCATTTTTGGACAGATGAAACGGAGGGGGACGGTTCCTTGTTCAGTATGCTAGGGCCATGTGACACACGAACAGAGATCATATTCGGAATTGTCATATTTTTCTGATCAAATTTCATGTACAAAGTATTTTTTATCCGAGATATGGTTTGTTTGATATTAATTTTCAAAGTTTTAATACATTTTTGGAATTAATAGATTTAATTTAAATCCAAATCAGGTTTACTACAATCAGCATTACATCAACATGATGTCAGCAAGTCATCATGTTGACTAGGTCAACCCTGGTACGTGGGGCCCGTTTGTCATTGACAAAATTTAACTAAAGAGATAATCAGGGTTAATTATTAGGATTAATTAATTAATTATTTATTTATTAATTATTATCATTATATTTTTTAATCCTTTTCTTTTTTTATTTTAAAACATGGGATAGCCCCACCTATAAGTGGCCCAGGGGCGGGGCCCAGCTATCAATGGCCCCAGGGCCTTAGCTGGTGCGGGCGAGCCGTTGCAGTAGCTGGGGCATGCGGGCTCCCATGCAGAGGCCGAGGACGTTGGGCGCGGCCAGCGAGCCAGCTGGACGCGGCCAGGGGCATCCAAGGGGAGGAGCAGGGCGGTGAGCATGTGGGCCGGCGGCGAGCGGCGACAGGGGGAGCGGGTGTCGTGCGACACGTGTGCAGCGAGGGGCGAGCGTGCGGGGGAGCTCGGGCGAACGGGGTCGTGGCCGACGCGGGGTAGCGGTTGCAAACGCATGCCGCGGTGAGCAGCGGTGACGAGTGGACGAGACGGGCGCCGGCTGCGCGAGTGTGCGCCCACGCGGGGCATGGAGCGGCCGCGAGTAGAAGGGGCACGGGGCGCGGGGAACACGCACGGGGCGCCGTGGTGGGCGCGCGGCCTGGGTGTGGTAACCGGACGAGGTGAGCTCAAGGGGGCAGAGAGGCGGGAAACAGGGTTCTCAGCCCCGTTGCTGGTGTATGCCGATGAGGCTCGGTGGAGCCCGTCGGGGGAGGGTGTGACGAGGCGGTCCAGCGGGGTCCGACATCGGCTCGGGGGCAGGGCATCGGTTGCCCCCGACCAAATCCACGCGGGGGAGGGAGAGAGTTGGGGGTCGAGGGGAGTGGGGGATAGTGGGGTTGCGTCTAGGACTGGTACAGCGATGTGCTATACAAACGGCTTTTAACCCCTTTCCGCGACGACATTTAGAACCGTCTCCAAGTGAGAGTGGGCGATAGGGGGGTACTTCCCACACGATCCAGAAACTGCCAGCGATAGGGACCTTTGATGCATATAGTTTTCTCTATATAACCGTTTCTGATATCTCGAATATCCAAAACGTTTCATCCTTGCTACTCGTTTGTGCTCGCATTGCCATCGCAATCATAGTTTTGTGGTTGCACATCCAGGCATGGGAGTTTTCCAGGCATGTACCAAACCGGCTCTATGCTTATGATGCCTGGCACATCATAAGCAGTTCATGATTGTAAACCGTGTATGATAGGTAGACAATCACACACATTTAGTTTTCCCGCGCCATTTGTGATAGCATCTGACATCACACACGGTTTGCAAATGGCAAATGTGTGCATTGTTACACATGTTTCCTCTCCGTGAACCATGTCGGATTGTGATGTATATCGCACACGTTGTGCTTTATAGACCATGTGCGCCGTACTGACCTGCACACCCTAGTTTCACCCTAATTTAATTGCCGTTGTTTAAAATTGTAGCTAATTTGAACTTGAAAGTAGGCTATAGCACTATTCATATCCATCAGGTTCAAACAACCAATCCATTATTCGATTCACAGGTACATATACTTAAGAATTACATAAGCACCAAATAAAGAATGATGAACCAGGGTGCTATACTTGTACTATTACAGATTGTCAAGAAAGAAGCGACAGACATTCTGGTTGCTGAACAAGGTGAAGCGGAACAACCCTATTGTGCTCTCTTGGAGGCAGAAGGCATGCACGACCCCAGTCCAACCCCTTGTGATGGTCGGCCGCCAATCATGTAGTTCGAGAGGTAATCTTGAGTAAAATGCTTCAGGATCCACTACAAAGGAAAAAAGATTCAAACATTGTCATCTAACACAACTCATTACATGCAGTAAAAATAAGGCCACAGAGTTCTTACTTACCATCATGCAGTTCATTGTTGTCTTGCATAAAGTGTAAACAAATAGTTCGATCGACATCTTTTGACCCATTTTAGTCACAATCTTTATCAGTTTCCTCACTTGATGCTGGTTCATGAATATCTCATTTCCCCATACACAGAAAGGGTCAAAGTGTGGATCTTTAGCAATGACATATGTACCTAAAAGCACCAAATTAATATTTGAAGCTAAACAACAATTACAAAATGACGTAGTACAACACTTCCCTCCATCCCATTTTATAAGATTTTATTACATGTATATCTAGACATCATCAGAACATTAAGGTAACACTCTTCCTTGTTGCTATGTAGCATGTGATTGCATATTTAGTCATCCAGTAGAATGCATGTTGTGTCTACAACACAACCTTCTTCTTGTAGACGTTGTTTGGCCTGCAAGTGCACAGGTTTGTAGCACAGTAGCAAATTTCTCTCAAGTGGATGACCCAAGGTTTATCAATCCGTGGGAGGCGTAGGATGAAGATGGTCTCTCTCAAGCAACACTGCAACCAAATAACAAAGAGTCTCTTGAGTTTGGCGAAGAGATGGTGATACAAGTGCAATATCGATGGTAGATATAGGAATTTGTAATCTGAAAATATAAAAACAGCAAAGTAACTAATGATAAAAGTGAGCGTAAACGGTATTGCAATGATAGGAAACAAGGCATAGGGTTCATACTTTCACTAGTGCAAGTTCTCTCAATAATAATAACATAGATAGATCATATAACAATCCCTATGCATAGGTTCATGGGCGGAACCCGCAAGTTGATCACCAAAACATACATCAAGTGGATCACGTGAATATCCCATTCTTGTTGGAACTATGCCCTAGAGGCAATAATAAATTAGTTATTATTACTATATTTCCTTGTTCATGATAATCGTTTATTATCCATGCTATAATTATATTGATAGGAAACTTAGATACATGTGTGGATACATAGACAACACTATGTCCCTAGTAAGCCTCTAGTTGACTAGCTCGTTGATCAATAGATGGTTACGGTTTCCTGACCATGGTCATTGGATGTCGTTGATAACGGGATCACATCATTAGGAGAATGATGTGATGGACAAGACCCAATCCTAAGCCTAGCACAAAGATCGTGTAGTTCGTATGCTAAAGCTTTTCTAATGTCAAGTGTCATTTCCTTAGACCATGAGATTGTGCAACTCCCGGATACCGTAGGAATGCTTTGGGTGTACCAAACGTCACAACGTAACTGGGTGGCTATAAAGGTGCACTATGGGTATCTCCGAAATTGTCTGTTGGGTTGGCACGAATCGAGACTGGGATTTTTCACTCTGTGTGACGGAGAGGTATCTCTGGGCCCACTCGATAGGACATCATCATAATGTGCACAATGTGACCAAGGGGTTGATCATGGGATGATATGTTACAGAACGAGTAAAGAGACTTGCCGGTAACGAGATTGAACAAGGTATCCGGATACCGATGATCGAATCTCGGGCAAGTACAATACCGCTAGACAAAGGGAATTGAATACGGGATCGATTGAGTCCTTGACATCGTGGTTCATCCGATGAGATCATCGTGGAACATGTGGGAGCCAACATGGGTATCCAGATCCCGCTGTTGGTTATTGACCGGAGAACGTCTCAGTCATGTCTGCATGGTTCCCGAACCCGTAGGGTCTATACACTTAAGGTTCGATGACGCTAGGGTTATAAAGGAAGTTTGTATGTGGTTACAGAATGTTGTTCGGAGTCCTGGATGAGATCCCGGACGTCACGAGGAGTTCCGGAATGGTCCGGAGGTAAAGATTTATATATGGGAAGTCCTGTTTTTGTCACCGGAAAAGTTTTGGGTTTTATCGGTAATGTACCGGGACCACCGGGAGGGTCCCGGGGGTTCAACAAGTGGGGCCACCCGCCCCGGAGGGCTGCATGGGCCATGTGTGGGAGGGCACCAGCCCCAGGTGGGCTGGTGCGCCCCCCCCCCACAAGGGACCAAGGCGCCTAGGGTTTGGGGAGGGGGCGCCCCACCTTGCTTGGGGGGCAAGTTTCCCCCTCTCCCCCCTTGGCCGCCCCCCTAGATGGGATCTAGGGCTGGCCGCCGCCCCTAAGGGTGGAAACCTAGGTGGGGGTGCAGCCCCCTCGCCCCCTATATATAGTGGAGGCAAAGGAGCAGCCTAATACACAAAGTTCTTCTCCTGTTGGCGCAGCCCTACCTCTCTTTCTCCTTATATCTTGCGGTGCTTGGCGAAGCCCTGCTGGATCACCACGCTCCTCCACCACCACTACGCCGTTGTGCTGCTGCTGGATGGAGTCTTCCCCAACCTCTCCCTCTCTGCTTGCTGGATCAAGGCATGGGAGACGTCACCGGGTTGTACGTGTGTTGAACGTGGAGGTGCCGTCCGTTCGGCACTAGGATCTCCGGTGATTTGGATCACGAGGAGTACGACTCCTTCAACCCCGTTCTCTTGAACGCTTCCGCTTAGCGATCTACAAGGGTATGTAGATGCACTCTCCTTCCCCTCGTTGCTAGTCTCTCCATAGATTGATCTTGGTGATGCGTAGAAAATTTTGAATTTCTGCTACGTTCCCCAACAGTGGCATCATGAGCTAGGTATATGCGTAGTTACTATGCACGAGTAGAACACAAAGCAGTTGTGGGCGTAGATGTTGTTAATTTTCTTGCCACTACTAGTCTTATCTTGCTTCGGCGGCATCGTGGGATGAAGCGGCCCGGACCGACCTTACACGTACGCTTACATGAGACAGGTTCCACCGACTGACATGCACTAGTTGCATAAGGTGGCTAGCGGGTGTCTGTCTCTCCCACTTTAGTTGGAGCGGATTCGATGAAAAGGGTCCTTATGAAGGGTAAATAGAAATTGGCATATCACGTTCTGGTTTTACGTAGGTAAGAAACATTCTTTCTAGAACACCTATAGAAGCCACGTAAAAACTTGCAACCACAATTAGAGGACGTCTAACTTGTTTTTGCAGCAAGTGTTGTGTGATGTGATGTGGCCAAAGGATGTGATGAATGGTATATGTGATGTATGAGATGATCATGTTCTTGTAATAGGAATCACGACTTGCATGTCGATGAGTATGACAACTGGCAGGAGCCATAGGAGTTGTCTTTATTTTTGTATGACCTGCGTGTCATTGAAGAACGCCATGTAAATTACTTTACTTTATTGCTGAACGCGTTAGCCATAGAAGTAGAAGTAGTCATTGGCGTGACAACTTCATGAAGGCACGATGATGGAGATCATGATGATGGAGATCATGGTGTCATGCCGGTGACGATGATGATCATGGAGCCCCGAAGATGGAGATCAAAAGGAGCAAAATGATATTGGCCATATCATGTCACTTTTTGATTGCATGTGATGTTTATCATGATTTTGCATCTTATTTTCTTAGAACGACGGTAGTAAATAAGATGACCCCTCATAACAATTTCAAGAAAGTGTTCACCCTAACTGTGCACCGTTGCGAAAGTTCGTCATTTCGAAGCACCACGTGATGATCGGGTGTGATAGATTCTAACGTTCACATACAACGGGTGTAAGCCAGATTTACACACGCGATACACTTTGGTTGACTTGACGAGCCTAGCATGTACAGACAGGCCTCGGAACACGGAAGACCGAAAGGTCGAGCATGAGTCGTATAGAAGATACGATCAACATGAAGATGTTCACCGACGTTGACTAGTCCGTCTCACGTGATGATCGGACACGGTCTAGTTGACTCAGATCATGTAATCACTTAGAATACTATAGGGATGTCTATATGAGTGGGAGTTCATAAGATGAACTCAATTATCCTGAACATAGTCAAAATGTCTTCGCAAATTATGTCGTACGCTCACGCTTTAGTTCTACTGTTTAGATATGTTCCTAGAGAAATTTAGTTGAAAGTTGATAGTAGCTATTATGCGGACTAGGTCCGTAAACTGAGGATTGTCCTTGTTGCTTCGTAGAAAGCTTATGTCCTTAATGCACCGCTCAGTGTGCTGAACCTCGAACGTCGTCTGTGGATGTTGCAAACATCTGACATACAGGTTTTTGACTACATGATAGTTCAGTTAAACGGTTTAGAGTTGAGGCACCAAAGACGATTTCGAAATGTCGCGGAACATATGAGATATTTCGAGGGCTGAAATTGGGATTTCAGGCTCGTGCCCACGTCAAGAGGTATAAGACCTCCGACGATTTTCTTAGCCTGCAAACTAAGGGAGAAAAGCTCAATTGTTGAGCTTGTGCTCAGATTGTCTGAGTACAACAATCACTTGAATCGAGTGGGAGTTGATCCTCTAGATGAGATAGTGATGTTTCTCCAAAGTCATTGCCACCAAACTGCTAGAGCTTCGTGATGAACTATAACATATCAGGGATAGATATGATGATCCTTGAGATATTCGCGATGTTTGACACCGCGAAAGTATAAATCAAGAAGGAGCACCAATTGTTGATGGTTAGTGAAACCACTAGTTTCAAGAAGGGTAAGGGCAAGAAAGGATACTTCATGAAATGGCAAATCAGCTGCTGATCTATTGAAGAAACCCAAGGTTGAACCCAAACCCGAGACTAAGTGCTTCTGTAATAAGGGGAACAGCCACTCGAGCAGAATTACCCTAGATACTTGGTAGATGAGAAGGCTGGCAAGGTCGATAGAAGTATATTGGATATACATTATGTTAATGTGTACTTTACTAGTACTCCTAGTAGCACCAGGGTATTAGATACCGGTTCGGTTGCTAAGTGTTAGTAACTCGAAATAAAAGGCTATGGAATAAAGGAGACTAGCTAAAGGTGAGCTGACGATATGTGTTGGAAGTGTTTTCGAATCTTGATGTGATCAAGCATCGCACGCTCCCTCTACCATCGAGATTGGTGTTAAACCTAAATAATTGTTATTTGGTGTTTGCGTTGAGCATAGACATGATTGGATTATGTCCATCGCAATACGGTTATTCATTTAAGGAGAATAATGGTTACTATGTTTATTTGAATAATACCTTCAATGGTCTTGCACCCAAAATGAATGGTTTATTGAATCTCGATCGTAGTGATACACATGTTCATGCCAAAAGATATAAGATAGTAATGATAGTACCACCTACTTGTGGCACTGCCATGTAAGTCATATTGGTATAAAATGCATGAAGAAGCTCCATGTTGATGGATCTTTGGACTCACTCGTTTTTGAAAAGATTGAGACATGTGAACCATGTCTATTGGTATATACGCATGAAGAAACTCCATGCAGATGGACAATTTGGACTCAGTTGATTTTGAATCACTTGAGACATGCAAATCATACCATATGGGCAAGATGACTGAAAGCCTCGATTTCAATGAAATGGAACAAGAAAGCAACTTGTTGGAAGTAATACATTTTGATGTGTGCAGTTCAATGAGTGCTGAGGCACGCAGTGGATATTGTTATGTTCTTACTTCACAGATGATTTGAGTAGATACTGAGTATATTTACTTGATGAAACACAAGTCTGAATTATTGAATGGTTCAAGTAATTTCAGAGTGAAGTTGAAGATCATCGTGACAAGAGGATAAAATGTCTATGATATGATCATAGAGATGAGTATCTGAGTTACGAGCTTTGGCACGCAATTAAGACATTGTGGAAATTGTTTCACAATTAATACCGCCTGGAACACCATAGTGTGATGGTGTGTCCGAACATCATAGTTGCACCCTATTGGATATGGTGCATACCATGATGTCTCTTATCAAATTACCACTATCGTTCATGGGTTAGGCATTAGAGAAAACTGCACTCACTTTAATAGGCCACCACGTAATTCCATTGAGACGACACCGTTTGAACTATGGTTTGGAGAAACCTAAGTTGTTGTTTCATAAAAGTTTGGGGCTGCGCCGCTTATGTGAAAAATTTTCAGGTTGATAAGCTCGAACCCAAAGCGGATAAAATGCATCTTCATAGGACACCCAAAACAGTTGGGTATACCTCCTAATTCAGATCTGAAAGCAATAGGGATTTGTTCTTGAATCGGGTCCTTTCTCGAGGAAAAGTTTGTCTCAGAAAGTTGAGTGGGAGCATGGTGGAGACTTGATGAGGTTATTGAACCGTCACTTCAACTAGTGTGTAGCAGGGCACAGGAAGTTGTTCCTATGGCGCCCACACCAATTGAAGTAGAAGCTTATGATAGTGATCATGAACTTTCGGATCAAGTCACTACCGTACCTCGTAGGGTGACAAGGATGCATACTACTTCAGAGTGGTACAGTAATCCTGTCTTGAAGGTCATGTTGCTAGACAACAATGAACCTACGAGCTATGGAGAAGCGATGGTGGGCCCATATTCCGACAAATGGTTAGAATCCATGAAATCCGAGATATGATCCATGTATCAGAACAAAGCATGGACTTTGGTGGACTTGCCCGATGATCGGCAAGCCATTGAGATAAATGGATCTTTAAGAAGAAGACGGACGTGGACGGTAATGTCACCGTCTATGAAGCTCGACTTGTGGCGAAGAGTTTTTCACAAGTTCAAGGAGTTGACTACGATGAGACTTTCTCATACGTAGTGATGCTTAAGTCCGTCGGAATCATGTTAGCATTAGCTGCATTTATGAAATCTGGCAGATGGATGTCAAAACAAGTTTCCTTACCAGTGTTCATAAGGAAAGGTTGTATGTGATACAATCAGAAAGGTTTTGTCGATCCTAAGGATGCTAAAAGGTATGCTAGCTCCAGTGATCCTTCCATGGACTAGAGCAAGCATCTCGGAGTCAGAATATGCGCTTTGATGAGATGATCAAAGATTTTGGGTTTATAAAAAGTTTATGAGAAACTTGTATCTCCAAAGAAGTGAGTGGGAGCACTATAGAATTTCTGATGAGTATATGTTGTTGACATATTGTTGATCAGAAATGATGTAGAATTTCTGGAAAGCATATAGGGTTATTTGAAAAGTGTTTTCAATAGATAACCTGGATTAAGCTGCTTGAACATTGAGCATCAAGATCTATGAGGATAGATCAAAACGCTTAATGGTACTTTCAAATGAGCACGTACCTTGACATGATCTTGAAGATGTTCAAGATGGATCAGTCAAAGAAGGAGTTCTTGCCTGAGTTGTAAGGTATGAAGTTAAGACTTAAAGCTCGACCACGGTAGAAGATAGAGAAAGGACGAAGGTCGTCCCCTATGCTTTAGACGTAGGCTCTACAGTATGCTATGCTGAGTACCGTAGCTGATGTGTGCCTTGCCACATGTCTGGCAAGAGGGTACAAACGTGATCAAGGAGTGGATCACCGGACAGCGGTCAAAATTGTCCTTGGAGTAATAAGGACATGTTTCTTGATTATGGAGGTGATAAAGAGTTCGGCGTAAAGGGTTACGTCGATGCAAGCTTTAACACCTATCCGAATGACTCTGAGTAGCAAACCGGATACGTATAATGGAGCAACCATTTGGAATAGCTCCAAGTGGAGCATGGAAGCAGCATTTACAATATGACCTAGAGATTTGCAAAGTACATACGGATCTTAATGTTGCAGACTCGTTGACTAAAACCTCTCTCACAAGCAAAACATGATCAAACCCCAGAACTCATTGAGTCTTAATCACATGATGATGTGAACTAGTTTGGTGACACTAGTAAACTCTTTGGATGTTGGTCACCTGGCGATGTGACCTGTGAGTGTTAATCACATGGAGAAGTGAACTAGATTATTGACTATAGTGCAAGTGGGAGACTATTGGAAATATGCCCTAGAGGCAATAATAAATTAGTTATTATTACTATATTTCCTTGTTCAAGATAATCGTTTATTATCCATGCTATAATTGTATTGATAGGAAACTCAGATACATGTGTGGATACATAGACAACACTATGTCCCTAGTAAGCCTCTAGTTGACTAGCTCGTTGATCAATAGATGGTTACGGTTTCCTGACCATGGACATTGGATGTCGTTGATAACGTGATCACATCATTAGGAGAATGATGTGATGGACAAGACCTAATCCTATCGCCTAGCACAAAGATCGTGTAGTTCGTATGCTAAAGATTTTCTAATGTCAAGTATCATTTCCTTAGACCATGAGATTGTGCAACTCCCGGATACCGTAGGAATGCTTTGGGTGTACCAAACGTCACAACGTAACTGGGTGGCTATAAAGGTGCACTACGGGTATCTCCGAAAGTGTCTGTTGGGTTGGCATGGATCGAGACTGTGGTTTGTCACTCCGTGTGACGGAGAGGTATCTCTGGGCCCACTCGGTAGGACATCATCATAATGTGCACAATGTGACCAAGGGGTTGATCACGGGGTGATGTGTTATGGAACGAGTAAAGAGACTTGTCGGTAACGAGATTGAACAAGGTATCGGGATACCGACGATCGAATCTCGAGCAAGTACAATACCGCTTGACAAAGGGAATTGAATACGGGATCGATTGAGTCCTTGACATCATGGTTCATCTAATGAGATCATCGTGGAACATGTGGGAGAAAACATGGGTATCCAGATCCCGCTGTTGGTTATTGACTGGAGAACGTCCCGGTCATGTCTGCATGGTTCCCGAACCCGTAGGGTCTACACACTTAAGGTTCGATGATGCTAGGGTTATAAAGGAAGTTTGTATGTGGTTACTGAATGTTGTTCGGAGTCTTGTATGATGTCCCCGGACGTCATGAGGAGTTTCGGAATGGTCCGGAGGTAAAGATTTATATATGGGAAGTCCTGTTTTGGTCACCGGAAAAGTTTCGGGTTTTATCGGTAATGTACCGGGACCACCGTCCTGGGGGTCCAACAAGTGGGGCCACCATCCCCAGATGGCTGCATGGGCCATGTGTGGGAGGGGACCAGCCCCAGGTGGGCTGGTGCACCCCCCCCCCCCACAAGGGTCGAAGGCGCCTAGGGTTTGGGGAGGGGGCGCCCCACCTTGCTTGGGGGGGGGGGGCAAGTTTCCCCCTCTCCCCCCTTGGCCGCCCCCTAGATGGGATCCAGGGCTGGCCGTCGCCCCTAGGGGTGGAAACCTAGGTGGGGCGCTGCCCCCTCTCCCCCTATATATAGTGGAGGCAAAGGAGCATCCCAATACACGAAGTTCTTCTCCTGTTGGCGCAGCCCTACCTCTCTTTCTCCTCATATCTCGTGGTGCTTGGCGAAGCCCTGCTGGATCACCATGCTCCTCCACCACCACCACGCCGTTGTGCTGTTGCTGGATGGAGTCTTCCCCAACCTCTCCCTGTCTCCTTGCTGGATCAAGGCATGGGAGACGTCACCGGGCTGTACGTGTGTTGAACGCGGAGGTGCCGTCCGTTCGGCACTAGGATCTCCGGTGATTTGGATCACGACGAGTACGACTCCTTCAACCCCGTTCTCTTGAACGCTTCTGCTTAGCGATCTACAAGGGTATGTAGATGCACTCTCCTTCCCCTTGTTGCTAGTCTCTCCATAGATTGATCTAGGTGATGCATAGAAAATTTTGAATTTCTGTTACGTTCCCCAACAATTGTCACCATAGATAAACACGGCAAGACATACGTCAAGTGTTCTCAAATCATTAAAGACTCAATTCGACAAGATAACTTCAAGAGGAAAACTCAATTCATCACAAGAGAGTAGAGGGGGGAGAAACATCATAAGGTCCAACTATAATAGCAAAGCTCGGGATACATCAAGATCGTGCCAGAGAGAACACGAGAGAGAGAGAGATAAAACATATAGCTACTAGTGCATACCCTCAGCCCGGAGGGTGAACTACTCCCTCCTCGTCATGGAGAGCGCCGAGATGATGAAGATGGCCACCGGTGAGGGATCCCCACTCCGGCAGGGTGCCGGAACGGGCTCCCGAGAGGTTTTTGGTGGCTACAGAGGCTTGCGGCGGCGTAACTCCCGATCTATCTTCGTCTTTTATGTTTTTAGGGTACATGGACTTATATAGGCGAAAGAAGTCGGTCAGGGGAGCCTTGAGGGGCCCAGGAGACAGGGGGTGAGCACAGGGGGGTGGGCGCGCCCTCCTATCTCCTGGCCTCCTCGAACCTTCCCTGGCTTGAACTCCAAGTCTCCCGGATCATATCCTTTCCAAAAATCACGTTCCCGAAGGTTTCATTCCGTTTGGACTCTGTTTGATATTTCTTTTCTTTGAAATACTGAAACAGGCAATAAAACAACAATATGGGCCGGGTAATAAAATAGCATGAATGCCCGCAATAAAACAACATTCCGTTTGGAATCACGTTTCCGAAGGTTTCATTTAGTAGGTTAGTCCCAAAAGTAATATAAAAGTGTATAATAAAGCCCGTAATAATTCAAAATAGATAATAAAATAGCATGAATGCTTCATAAATTATAGATAAGTTGGAGACGTATCACATGTTGCTATGTAGCCTCAGATATATTAAATATGGCCCTAGTTAACCTACTGATAAATGGGTTACACATATATTCAGTGAAATGTCCGATTCGATGATTAAACCCTTATCAGCCCCCAGGCTATATGTTACCAGCTACCGATATCCTGAACAGTGAGTACATATAAGCAATGCGATGAAACTAACCTTGATGGAAAACAACACTGTTCTCAATATTGTCCTGTATGAGTATATATGAAGGCATGTTAAGCACAACAGGCTAAATATCAACCAAATATATCCATGGTAGACAACATAATCTACAAATTATAGCTTCAGTGTGCAGGTTTAAGCAAGCTAGTTAAGCAAAACAAGAAGTGGAAAGGTGTGTTAACTGCATCAGGCATAACATTTAAAACCAAGCAAATAGTCATTCAAACTAGTATTGTGCAGGTCTAAAGTACACTAGTTCCTGTTAAAAAAACAAAAAGGCATGTTAACTGCAACATCCTTAATAGCAACCAAATATCGAAATTCATAGTGGTATTGTTGAAACAGTTATTGATGAAATTGAACTGCTAGCAAATAGTTGCAAATATAGAGCATCACATTGTGAAGAACTGAAATAAACAAGGCATAAGGCCATCTCCAGCCGGTCCTTTAAAAGTTAACGGACTAAAACCCTTCATGGATATATATATATATATATCTCTGTGTGTGTGTGTGTGTGTGTATGTATATATAGGACATGCCTATTTTGTTACTAGTAACAGAATATTATTTTGTTACAGTTGGTCCCTTATAGAGCCCGATCCAAAAGAACAAGGAGGAGGCAACCCAGCCCAACTCCCCGAGCACATCGTCCCCCACCCCCACTAACCTCTCCCGGCTACCTCCTATCGCCGCCGCTCCCACCTTCTTAGTGGCTCCCGCCGGCGCCTCGCCCCCACCTTCTCAGCGGCTCCCGCCTGCGCTTCGCCCCCACCTTCTCTGCGGCTTCCGCCGGCGCCTCGCCCCCCACCTACTCCGCTATTCCTGCCGGCCCCTCGCCCCCCATCTACTCCGTGGCCCCCACCGGCGCGTCGCCCCCACCTTCTCCGCGGCTCCCTCCGGTGCCACGATCCCCACACGACGGCCGCCTCCCTTCCGCCAACTGGCCACCTCCCGCTTCAGGCAGTTCGCACGTCGCGCCCCCCCCCCCCCCCCGGCCTCCTTCTTACTGCCCTCGGTGATGCTCTAGCTGCCACTCCGCCTTGTCCCCGGTGGGTGGTCCGTCACCGGTCCGTCCAGCAGTCCAAACCCACCGCCCGAGGCCATTCACCTTCGCAGCACCCCTTTCCAGCAGCCATCATGAGGTACACCCTGCTCACAATTTCTTCTCTCCAGCTCCCGGCTACAAAGATCTTCGTGCCTCCTTTCGAACTGCCATTTTATTTTGAATTGAAGTATGGGTGCTCTTGATTCAGATATTTGGGAAGAAATACATAACCTTTCTCTCGTAGGCTGTCATAGATGGATCGGCGAGATTTGTCCGGCTCAGTGTTAGTGATATTCGTTGGATAAGGACCTGTACAGGTCGTTACTGAATACTAGTACTGATGAGTGACAACATATGGTCGCTGGATCAGATGGACCCAGCACCATGAAGAGATCAAATTGCCACTTACACCGATCGCCATCAGTTCTGTTAGCGAAGCAGCAGTATGATTGCTAGGACTATGCTCTCTCTCTCTCTCTCTCTCTCTCTCTCCTGAGCTCCTCCATAAAGAGAGATTGATGTTGATTTTATTCATATATAGGAAACTAAACCAAAATAGTGGTTGCTACTAGTGTTTGGAAATTATAATTACTAGAACTCTTAATTCTCACCCTTTTAATTGCTGGCTAATTCTTATAAAAAGTAGTGCTTAATCTTGCTAATTACTTTGATGTGATTCCTAGGTGTTCAGTCCAGCTCCTGCAACCAACATAGGTCGTTGCCCCTTTTGCCACAACGACAGCAACACAAACACGAGCATGGTCGTCCTCAACCAGTTCCTCACGCGGCCTCCGTGCAAGCCCTGCTCATGTATGCTTACACCAAAAGTACAACTCTTGCTACTCTCCTCGTACTTGCACTTTCTTATTTTCTAAGCAATAATCCTATTGCTTCCTCTTGGGGAAAGGGATCCCATGTTGAAGCTGTCTTGGTGCTCACCCGCTGCTTATATTCATCACCATAGTGTACGAAAGATATGAAAACCATTCTAGCTTCCGAGAAAATATAACCAGTACATGTGCAATTGCGTGAGAAGTTCCATTATGAAAGTTCCTTGTAAACAAACCACATGAAAGTTCATCGAGAGAAACTTTGTAAGTTCAAAATGGCTATAGGAAAACTTTGTAGGTTTAGATGCGTATAGAAAACTTTGTAAGATCAAAATGGGCATGCCTAACAGTGCATGAATAAAAAAACTAAACCCAACAAAGTCCATGTTGGTCGGTGTATAGTGTGTTGTCAAGAAGGTTGTTTGCCTTGGAAGCCGACACTGGCTGATCATCTACATTCCAATTGTTATTAGGCATATACCACTGAAACTGCAGGTCGCGCCCTCCTCCCGCTGTAGTTCACGCCCTCCTCCCGCATAGCCTATTGGTTGGCGTACCGTGACCCCTCCTCATATTTTTGGTATGAATTTGATGAATCTTCTTGATGCTCTGTTCTTATTCATCTAGACATTCCTCCTCATATTGATTGTTTGTATTGCTTGTACCGGTTTCGTTCTTGCATGTATGTATCAGTTCGATGTTCTGAGATAGCTCAGATTACTTCCAACTGTGAAGATTGACATGCATATTTGGGGATGAGATTTTAAGGTACTAGTTTGGCACTTTATCTATTTCAGCAGTTCAATAGGGGCGCAGGGTTCAGTTCGACGGTGACGAGCCAGGCAGCTGGCCTTCACATAACAAACTAGTGCAGTTCGATCTTGTGTGAATTGGAAATCCCCTGATGCTGAGTGTGTCCGTACAACCCTATGCTTCAAAGCACACGTGAATCCACTTCACGTGTTAGTGAAATAGTATTGTGCATTTGCTAGGTACCTTTGCTACTCTAGCTACATATCACTTGCGAAATCCAACAAAATTTGTTGTTCAGTTTTCTATGTTTTGTTGAATAATTATCATGCTGTCTTCTAGGGCATTATGCTTTTAATGTGCAAAATCCTGAGGAGAAATGATACATTTTAGTTTGCTTTGCCGCAAGGGCATTGCTGAACTTAAATTCTGTCTCAACTATAGCCATCCATTTTGAAATAGATGTTACTTTACTTTGGGTGGTTTCTGAGTCACATTTCACTTAAAATGTAATAGTGAAATTATACTGAATAACTAAATTAAATTGCAGTGACAAAAACACCAACAATCCAAGCAGGGCCAGTGATGTAGGTTAACAGAAAAAAATTATTATGTAAACTCCCCTCTCCTGATGCGTATAAACAAAATAAAAGTTTCCAAGAGGTCATAATCACTGCTTACATGATGTTGGAAGGCAGGAAGGAAAAGATGCTCTTAAATGTGACATGTAGTTTACTGTGCAAAAGAAATATATGTGTTCGCAGTGGTCTCAATTCAGTTTCTTAGTTCAGTTCAATTTCTAATTTTTGTAAAATTCAATTTTCATATTTTAGTTCATTTCAATTTGTATTTTTTGTTCAGTCTAGTTTCTTGTTTTAGTTCCGTTCAATTTCTAATTCTAGTCCAGTTCAATTTCTAAATTTAGCTTAGTCCAAATCTTATTCCAGATTCATTTCAGTTCAATTCTTATTTTAGTCTATATATCTTCTTGTGCTTCCATACAATCTATTTTCTCGATGTACCTATGATGTCCAGTTTCTTCTTTCAGTTCAGTACAATTTCTAAATTTCATTCAGTTCAATTCTCATTTTTTTCAAGTTTCCTGAGTTCAAGGAATTTGATAGTCTTTAGTGTGTAGATGCAAGTTCCAATTTCCCGTAGATGAAAATTACCCTTGAATGCAATGTGCTAATTACTCATGAATGATTTTACCCTTATGATTGTGTACAACAATGAAAGGTTTAGATGGCCGAGATTGGTCAAGTTCCTTTCTATTTCAATTGGTCTCCAAACTGAATAACATGTACTTTGTTGATGTGTATTTGACAGTCATGAGGGAAGAAGACCTCGACCTATGGCAATGATGGCCGCACATGCCACACGCTGTCAGATTTGCCGCCCACAGCTGCAACCCTTCGATCGGCAAGGCTGCCGTTTCCCCCGCACCCGATGCCGCCTGGGCCCTCCAGACAACGAGACTATCGCCTCCCTATGCTCAATCTAGAGTTCTTGTGTGTTTGCATGGTAGGTGCTTGCACAAATGCCCCTGAGGATGCTTTTTTTCCTCGAAAATATTACTTGTGTTTCTAAATTTGACAAATGATGCCAGTGGCTAAACCTGATGCACTCGCATAGTTGCTATATCATCTAGCTGCTACCTGCACTCAGTTCAGTCATTGGACAAATGGAATGATTAATTCAACTAGCTACTTGCTCTCCATTATATCCCCCTCTTTGCAGAAAAATCTGCCGTTCAAGTTTCAAGTTTGTTGGAAGCGTGTGCGAAAAAAATCGCGAGGTTCGCTACTGTAAGCGTCAATCTGACGGAACTCCTCACCGTGGTGGGCGCAGTTCATGTGGTCTCTGGGTGTCCCGCGGGGCAAGGTGGAGTTCCACGACGTGTACGGTCTAGACGCCGACGAGATGGCCATGGTGCCCCAGCCCGTGCTTGTCGTCGTCTTCTGCTTCCCCGATCCGCCCGAGGTACACCACACTCTCCAGAAAATTTTATTCACTCTGTCGACTCACTCCAATGCTAGTACTATCTATTGTGGCAGACGGGGTCATATTATTATTGAGATTCATATGCAAATGTTGATTGTTTATGTGAAAATGTGTGTAGGTAGTCCTATTTTGTTTTATATATCCTAGATTAGTACTTTCAGAGATTCAATACTTATTCCTTTAGCCCGATGCAGGATCCAACGGCTCCTCCAGAACAAGTCTTAGCTAGTGAAGACAAGGTGGCAATTTTTGTTTCTTGTAGTAGATTGCATGACTATTCCTTTTCCATTTATCAGTATGAGTTGCAGTTGTGGCTGATCTGTTCACCGGAACATATTGACTTCAACATATTTCTTTTGCAACACGAAAGTTTGGATGAGGTGTATTTCATGGTGATCAACAGGAAACTCCATTATATTACTCTGGTTGTTTTCAGTATATGGTCTAGTGGTGATCATGCATATGCTGTGTGATTTTGTCATGGAATATATAAGAGCTAGTATTAGTTTTAGTACTTATGTTATAGCAGTTCGTTGACAAAACAGTATATTAGTAGATCAGATGTTCAATCGTGCAAAAAGTGTAAGTTCATGTTTTGAAAGTTTGTATGTTCAAAGACATAAACCTCATATGTTCAGGAAAGAGTTTGATTTTTTTTCTAGAAGGTCATATATGAAATCTAAGGAAGTTTGGAGATGAACAATAAATAAGTATAAATAAGACAAGAAAAAAATTGTAAAATAGTATGACAAAGTTCAACACGAGAACACTATCATCAGTACATAACGTAATATCACAAAAAACCCTTGCTCACGAGATCACTAGGTATCAGTTCAATGTTTTCAGATGCTTCAGTTTAGATTACTTAAAACTCTGAAGCTTGACATGCATATTTGGGGATGGGATTTGCAGGTACTAGTTGGGAACTCAATCTAACCCCGCATCGGCATGGAGTGGTTTGTTGCTGGAGAAAGGGAGCATTTTGGTGGTGCACATGGCGAGGAGCAAGACGGATATGTCGATAGGTGAGCAGATGTGGGTGTGCGATCTGCTACTGCACTTGAGCGGTTGATGACTTTGCTGTCGTGATTGAACCCGTCGAAACAGAAGCTGCTGCTACTCAACTTGTGCATGTGATGTTTCTTAGATATCCTTTTTGTGTGTGGTTACTAAAATTATCTGGCTGCTTCGGTGATGCTTGATAACTAATGCCCAGCTTTGAGATTTGCTATTCTCCACGGCATGCATTATGTGTGTCCAAAAATTGCGAGCATAGATATGTAATTACATTATGCAATCTCTCAGTACTCTATACAATTTCTCTTCGATTCGAAAGTCATCAATTCATCTTGAATTAAAAAATAGAAAACACGCAAAAACAATTTTTGGGAAAAAAATAGCATTCAGTTCAATGATATAAACCATGCAAGTTCGAGGACTATTATACCGTAAACTGTTGGAAAGTTACGAGGAAATATTACCCAAAAACAGAGCAAAATCTATTCAGTGAAAAACACGCTCAGTACAAACCCATGCGGACATTAGTTCAAGTACTCCCTTTTTCAGAAAGATTCAAAAATTACTCTACAAAAAATAGGTCAGTACAAATACACACATACATCAATACGAGTATTCTGTTTTTCAGACGGGAAAACACTCTCAGTACAAAACCATATGGACATCAATTCAAGTACTCTTTTTTTGGAACCTTTCAAAATTATTCTCCGAAGAATGCATCAGTACAAACACACACGTAGATCAGTACAAGTACTCTGTTTTTTCTGCGGAAAAACAGCACATTGTATTTTCGATATCTTTGTATTCCAAATTACTCTGCAATGGTTGCGAATTTGAGAAAACGTTCAACATGACTAAGTTTTGTATTTTCGATATCTTTCCAATGATATATTATTTGCCTCATTTCGACAATTTTTTTAAAAAACAAACACGTTCAAAATCAAATTTGACTGTATTCGAATTTGTTTTTAAACCGTAAGGACTTAGAAAAACATTTCAATACGAAAAAGTTGTGCATTTTCCATTGGTTTTGAATGCCATATCATTTGCGTCAACCCGACAACCCGTTTGCAAACAATCGCGAAAATACGTTTCGCCCAGAATTTCACCGTCATTCAAATTCTTTTAAATCATATAGAATTAGAAAAAACAATAGATATATGGAGGATGCGGATTTTCACCAGCTTTCCAACGCCATCTTATTTGCTCAATTCCGACAAACCGTTTGAAAATCGAGTCCAAAATACAATTCACTTTTTAGGTTTTGGAAAATGGTTTTCTGAAAACTGCTCTTAAACCATAATGATTTTGCAAAAACGTTCAATATACTTGAAATATGGTTGTCAAGAGCTTTCCAAGGATATATTACACGCCCCGATTCAACAAAAAAATTGTAAAAAAAATTGTACTAAAGAAGACGATCCGTTAAACAGAACTGAAAGCATTAGTTCAACCGCTTCAAAAACATCAGTACAACCGCCTGAAACCGTCAGTTTGAGTAGGGTAATAGAATAATATCCTGTTTCGCGAAACAGAGTAGCCCAGAAGTGTGTGTGTGTGTGTGTGTGTGTGTGTGTGTGTGAGTGAGTGTGTGTGTGTGTGTGTGTTTGTGTGTGTGTGAGTGTGTGTGTGTGTGTGTGTGTGTGTGTGTTTGGTTATGCAATTTTTGGCCGTTTTTAGTCGATCCCCTAACTTAACATTATAAACTTCAATTTGATCAAGTTCAAAGCAGGTTCAACTGAAAGTACCATGCATTCAAACATAAACATTGATAGTTTTGCATAACCAAACATAAAACATAAATTTAAAGTAAGCTAAACTACTTTCGGTCGAAGTGGAGGTCGAGCCAATCCTTCCTCGTTAGGTATGGTGTGCCACAAGCCGGGTCCGAGCCGGTGCCGTCATCGGGGTCGTTAGGGAAGACACTCCTCCACTCGTCGGCGTCGGTCTCCTCGTCCTTGCCGCCCACCTTGACACCCTCCGCGCTGCCGTCCTTGCCACCTTCGACCTCGTCATCAGAGGAGAGCACGATAACCTTGCCGCCCTCTGCGTTGGCAAAGATCACCCGCTCCGCCTCCACGAGCTCCAGGTGGTGCTGATGGAGCTGTTGTATGTAGGCCTATTCGACGGCCTCGGCCTCGAGGCGCTCCCACGCCATAGCCGAGCTCACCACCCCTGGCTCCGGCGAAACGAGGTCAACCGGATGTGTGCTGAAGGGGAAATTGACGCTAGCCTCCGTGTCGTGGTAGCGGACCTGCCAGCGGTCGTACTCCATGGCCGCGAGCTCGACCCTGTGGAAGCTATCAAGGCACCGACGTGTGTGGGTCTCTTGATCCGTAATCTCGGCAACCCATGTCCCCCACCGCTGCTGCCGGACCCCGAGGTAGGAGCTCATTGACGGTCGGGCCCGAGGGAGGACGGGGAAGTCATTGAACCGGTGCAGGGGCGTGCGGCGGGCAGATCAGGCGACCAGCGACAATAGATCAATAAAGAGCCTGCAGAGGACAACGGGGACACCTTGGCGGCCACCTCGTCAGCATCGGGCGAAGAGGCCGTGGTAAACCTCCTTTTGGCCATTGGCTCCTCGCGCTCCCAGGCACGCAGGCAGAAGTTGAGGATGGAGGCAACGGCGGCGGCAGCATCATTGGGTTGGACGTGGAGGATGGTGATGATGCCGGTGTGACTGTCGGAGGCAGGGAAGAAGATCCGAGGCCTCTGGAAACGGCGCCGAGGGTACTGCTCCGCTGTGTGGACGGTTCTGTCGTTGGAGCAGCTCCGGTGAGGTGTACGGCGACGAGGCTGAAGCAGGACAAGACAGACAACGTTAATCTGAAGTGGGACCCTAATATCATCTACAATAGATGATGTAAAACACATCAGCAAAAAGTGCTAGATGTAAAATGCATCATCCGTGCCACGGGCGCTCCGACAGATGTTGTAAGTACTGTTGACTCTGAATTTAACTGAAGAAAATGAACTTTAAAGTCGAAACTAAATTTTACTATTGAAACTAATTGCACTAGTAGCAGAGCATTGCAATAGATGTTTAGGGCGTTCGAGCACTAGTAACAGAGAAGCAGTGATCTAAATCAGCACACGCTCAAGCAGGGAACGCACTAGCAGAGAGCATTTCGTGCAGTAGCACCGCGAGCGAGTGGTAAAGCAGCAACTCCTGTAGCTGCCGGAGGTCGTGCAGCAGCAGCAGTAGCGCAAGCGAGAGCAAGAGCAGAGCAGCATCACGAACAAAAGCAAGAGCAGTGCAGCAGCGCGACTGACAGCAAGAACAGAGCCGCATCACGAGCAAGAGCTGGAGCAGCTGCAGCTAGTGCCATTGTGGAAGTCGCCGCCAAGGAAGCAACGACATGGGGGAGAGATGCCGTGGATAATGTGGCTAGCGATGGCGCCGTCGATGGAGACCCACCATGTCTGCTCGGTATCGAGCACCGGCAACCCCGTGAGATCGAATAAAAGATAAAATGCAGCGGTGAGTGCAGAACCTCCTTGGTGGCGCCGAGTTGGCCTCGGCTTCATCGGAGGAATTGGTGAGGGTGCTGCGGTTCCGGTGGGGCAGGTCAAGATGGCGTTGTTGGGATTGAGGTGGCGCGATAGACGAGGCGAACGTTGGGGCAGCTCCTTGGAGGTGGAGGACGGGGCGGCTGATCCAGTGGGACGACGAGATCGACAATGGATCCTCATCCGGTGCGGTGGATGAGGGACGGCGAGCTATTGCGGTGGACGACGTAGTCGGGGAAGAGTCTCCGGCTGGGCGGCGGTTGGGAGGCCGATGGAGGAGCATGGGGTTTCGCGGGTTTTGGCGGCCTCAGTGTACGAATGGTGGGGGCGAAGCGGGAGTGGGGAGCCAATCTTAGGGACACGCTTGTCCGAAATGTAGGGTAAGTTACTAGCGTACCCCCACCGGTTTTGACACTTCGACGTGGAGCTTCATTTCCGGCTAAGGGGTAGAAGGGGGATTTCGCGTGTCTGGGCTGCGGGACCGATTTCGGATGAGGAGGGAGTTCTCGCGTGCGTTGAAATTTTAGGATGACAAGGCGCGGCGCGGGTTGAAGAGGTGGGAGTTTCAAAGCAGGTGAGACAAAAGATACTCGAGCTTGAAAATTTCGGGATAACAAGGTGGGGATTCCTTGTTCGGTAGAACAAACTTAACATGTAAAAAAACAATTCATACAAGACACAAGAGAGTCATGTCCCCTTTTACTATATTGCTATAGATGCCATTGAAAAAACTACAAGAAAAATGTAAAAAAAATCAAGAGAACAAGATTACCCTGCACGGTACCAAATCGATTCGCACTTCCCTCAACAACAACAAAAACAAATCAATTCCCACCAAAAGAAAGAGTAATGTCCCTTTCTGTATGATTACAAATGCCAGGATCTCGAATTTCAATTTTTGAATCCACGTTATGTTGAATTCTAATATATCGTTAGGTGACCTTGTGGTTTATATATTGATGTAGTCGTACATTTTGATCTTCCATCATATACGAACATTTTACTCCACCATGTGCACATATATATTGTCGTCTACCATATGGAATAAATTTGAATAAATCTTCCTTATTTGAATACGATTGTTGTCAAGTTATAGAATAATTTAAATATTATCTTGATAACAAAAAACATGCATATAGCAGTAATCATATTTAACTATGAACTACATGTACCATACGCTCTCCAATTCAAATATTTGTATCCATTTTATGTTGAATTCAAATCATAGTACATTATTGGTCTAGGTAGCGAGATGTACGGGATAATCTAAACCCTGTTTTCATATGTATAATTTTTTGTTGAATTGGGACAAGTTTTGGTATAAGCTTCTTGCAAAACCGGAGATTCTCTGAACAAGCCTCGTGGTTCCGAGAGGGAACGTGTCACCTTTGTGTGCGAAATGATATACGCTGCCCCCTGATTTTCTTTACAGAGGCAACATAGAACTATATGAGTGCCCTGTTAAATTTTCAAATTATTTCGGGTTCGTTTGGCCTTTTTATACATTAATTGAGTTTTTGGACCTTTAATGTGCATAATCTAAATATGAACTGCATGCACATGCTCCGGTGCACCAAAGTTGGTTGATAAATCACATGTGTGTCCTTGGTTGAATTTCTAGGTCCCATGGAAGAAATGAGAATGAAATTCAAACATCTAGGCGTCGTCACTCGGCTGAGAACATCGAGAAACTTAGATTTTAAATTCATGTAAATCCAAAACTCGCCTAGAAATCATGAAACTTGGCATAGTGTCATGTCATGGCACTAACCTGTTGTGGTAAAAAATTGGGCCGATTTGGAAGCTCGTGGTTCTAAAAAGGAACAAGCCACCTTTGAGTGTGAAACGATATACGCTGCCCCCCTTGAGTTTCTTAACAAAGGCAACGTAGAACTACATGAGTGCACTGTTAAATTTTGGAATTATTCCGGGTTCGTTTGTCATTTTTTATACATTAATTGAGTTTCTGGTCATTTAATGTGCATAAGTCAAATTTGAACTACAAGCACATGCTCTCGTGCACCAAAGTTGGTTGAAAAATCACATTTGTGTCCTCGGGTGAATTTCTAGGTCCCATGCAAGGAATGAGAATAAAATTCAAACATCTGGGCATCGTGGCTCGGCCAAGAACATCGAGAAACTTGGTTTTAAAATTCTTGTAAATCCAAAACACGTCTGAAAATCATGAAACTTGGCATGGGTGTCATGTCATGGTACTACCATGTTGTGGTAAAACAATTGGCCAAATAGGAACAGATTTTGGTATAAGCTTCTTGCAAACTGAAGCTTCTCACAAGATGCCTCGTGGTTCTGAGAGGGAACGTGCCACCTTTGAGTGCGAAACGATATACGCTGTCCCCCTTGAGTTTATTTACAAAGGCAACATAGAACTACATGAGTGCCCTGTTAAATTTTGGAATTATTCCGGCTTCATTTGGCCTTATTTACACATTAATTGAGTTTTTGGTCATTTAATGTGCATAATTCAAATTTGAACTACAAGCACATGCTCCCGTGCACCAAAGTTGGTTGAAAAATCACATTTGTGTCCTTGGGTGAATTTCTAGGTCCCATGCAGAAAATGCGAATAAAATTCAAACATCTGGGCATCGTGGCTCGGTCGAGAACATTGAGAAACTTGGTTTTAAAATCATGAAACTTGGCATGGTGTCATGTCATGGTAGTACCATGCCGTGGTAAAAAAAATTGGCCGAATAAGAACAAATTTTGGTATAAGCTTCTTGCAAATCGGAGCTTCTCTCAAGAAGGCTCGTGGTTCTAGGAGGGAACGTGTCACCTTTGTGTGCATAATTCAAATTTTAAATAGAAGCACATGTTCCAGTGCACCAAAGTTGGTTGAAAAATCACATGTGTGTCCTCGGTTAAATTTCTAGGTTCCATGCAAGAAATGGGAATGAAATTCAAAATTCTGGGCATCATGGCTGGGCTGGAAACATTGAGAAACTTAGTTTTTTAATTCCTGTAAATCCAAAACACGCTTGAAAATAATGAAACTTGGCTTGGTGCCATGACATGGCACCAACATGCTGTGGTAATTTTGTAGTCCAATTTGCGAAGGCGCACACATTAACAATCAACAAAGTCATTTTGGAACAAATGTTGTCATGTTACAATCGGAAACACAAGTATTATTGAAACCGTGGGCGTTCTATTTACTACCATTTACGTGCCGCCATGCGTCCCCATTTTTTATTAGCTAGGAGGCGCCGTGCAGGGTAGCTATTTGAGTACGAGAGGCATGCGATCAGACCCCTGCGCGTGCTCATCAGGAGGAGAGCCCTTTGACCTCCATCTGTCGTCCACCTCTCTCCCAAGATCTCCATTAATGGCGCCCGAGCCTCTGTTTAATGGTGTGGCTATGTCTCATCCGCCTGAGATTTAAGAGAGGAAAAAGAAAATCTGAAAGCACGGATCTTGATGTAAGATCCGACGGACCTATATAGCATCTACTGCGACTTATAGCAAGACTGATGAATATATAAGGACGATTAATTGTCTTACATAATTAGAAAGATAATTAAAAAATCCACATGCGGCTACGCCCGAAATACACGAGGGCAAAAGAAGAAGGAAGACAAGGATCTGGCTCGCTGATCTCTACTTTCTTGATGCATTGTTGCAGGCCGCGGGAAATAGTCTCCGCGGTGAGCAGCGATGAGCTCTTTCGTGTCCTCAAGATGCTGCTTGAGAACATCCACGGATTCCTCCACCAGCCTTTGGTGCTCGTTGCGGAGCATGTCATTCTCGTCCATAAGTTTCTTGACGATGACGCCGGTCCTCTTTAACAAGGCACTGGTCTCCTCCTTCTGGTCTCCACTTCGGACGATCTTCCCCTTAGCAGGTCGCGCTCGGCCCGGAGCCTCTCATTGCCCTCCCTTAGTTGTCGGATGAAGCCGGTAGCCTGTTCAAACGAGGCTTTCATGTCGTCCTGCAACCTCGCCCAGCCGGAGATCTGATCCATCTAGCTCTAGACGATCACATGCATGCGCCTGTAATAGTCGTCGCCTGCCCGCGAGAAATTTTCCTAGGCCACCGCGGCGCGGCGGGACATCTTTGCTGCATTCACAGCGCGGCGGAACATCTCTGCTGCTTCCGTGGTGCGGCCGGACCAGTCTGCTGCATTGACGGCGCGGCTGGACCTCTGTGCTGCTACTTCTGTGCGGCGGGACACGTCGGCTGCTTTCACAGCGAGGCAAGACATCTCTCGTTCTTCCGTTTCCATGCTCGCCTCTCCCTGGTGGCAATCTCTCGACCCAGAACTCCCGCTGGCCATGGCAGATGCAAGGGAAGGATGCTAAATGACTGTTTGTTTTTGTGGATGAGGAGTTGAGGAGGAATTTGCAATCATCTTGGCATACTAGTATTTATAACCGAGTACTAATACGCTCCTAAGTGGGAAACCGTTTAGGTTGTAATCGGTGTGAACAGGTTTGCAATTCAATATAGCGTGGTACTAATACGCTCCTAAGTGGGAAACCGTTTAGGTTGTGATCGGTGTGAGCAGGTTTACAATTCAATACAGCGTGGAGTAATTTGGAATGTGACGAGACGCAAGCTCAAAATTTATTGACGGTTCTAGTTTCGAAGTGCGGCACTATTCCCGGAAGGCATGTATTGTGGAACGGAGGGTGTGCTTGCCATCAAAACGGATAAAAAGGGATGTATCTAGAAGTAAAATACGTCTACATAATATCCTTTTATCCATTTTGATGACAAGTAGTAATTCTTACCCAAAGGAACTTTATATCCAACAGACACAAAATATCCGTTCGACTATTGGAAATTACTGATTTGATGTCGAAGTAATTGTTTCATCGCCACCAAAACCAACCATATCTTAAGCTAAAGTAGAACGAGCTAATCCCTATATTAGCATATTACTAAGATAAATAGAAGGCACTATAGAAACATTTAGGACGTGAGCTTGTCAATCTGATTATGGAGGGACACCAGCTTAGCCCTGGCCAGCAGCTTGGGCGGAACTGTGAAGAAGGTCAGCTCCTGCACGTCGACTTCACTGGGATCCTTGCTACTTGTCACCTCCATTTCCACCTTGACGGCGTCGGTCATGCCTTTCGGCTCCCCCGGCGGGCCATTCACCCACAGCTTGGCCACGTAGTGCAGCAGTGGGCACGCCCCCGCTCTGATGCAGACGACCGACACAGCGATAGGCGCACTGATGTTGAGCACACCGCCGACCAAGAAAAACACGCGGCCGTCCGCCTCCACGAACAGCAAGAGCCGTGGCTCCGATAGTGGCACTTGCAGCTGGAGCACCTTGCCATACTGGATCCTATGCATGGGCATGGGATGCGCGGTGCTGATGTGGTGGTAGAGCACCGGCGGTGGGCCTTCGTAGCCGCAGGCGGGCACGGGGCATTTGTAGGGCGCGAGCAGACACATGCTCTGGTGATCGGCGAGCTTGTGGTAAGTGACGTAGGGCCCACAGCCTTCTTGCGGGCACTCCACCCTCACCGACGAAAGGACGACGTCCACCACCGTGTTCCGCACGTCGAAGCCACCGCTGCGCTTGCACTTCTGGCACTGCCGCTAGTTCCCGGGCGCTCGACGCGGCAGTCCGTGCAGGCCAGGTGCCCTCCCTTGCACTATAGAAATCAATCGAACATCACATCAATCAAGAAACCTGCACCTTGCTCAATCAGCCGAACGGATAAGGTGTATTCGAACCTCATACACTAGAGGCGTCAAGGGGCCAAGGCACAAGGGGCAGTGGAGCATGGTGAGGTCCATCGAGACCTTAGAGAGCTCCATCATCGGGTCCTATTTGGTCTGCATGATCTCGCCCTACTCGTGCGCAACCATCTCTCGCTTGGGCCGGGGCATTACAAAGCTTTACCGTCACATATTTTATACTACTTCAAGGTGCATTAAATCGACACATGCAAGTATCAAAAGGAGAGTCACGGCATGCATGCATGCATTGTAATTAATGCATCGGTTAACACAAATTATTAAGGGAGTACCTAGAACTCATCTAGATGAGATATAATTTGGTCTCATTCACTTTGAAAACAAGAACAAATACAACCCACGTCAGCACACACGCATCTTATAACATCACATCTAATGGCTATAAAAGATGAATGAGACAAATTATATCTCATCTAGATGAGTTGTAGCAAAACTGATTATTGAAATATATTGACTGCAGTGCTTTGATGCGTCGCGTCAACTCATACATCAACGAGAAGTTTGATTATCCTCTCCCTCGCGGAATTAACTGCACCTGCCTTTGGCTGTATGACAGGTTGGCCACCCTCCTGTCGGGCCCACCTGTCATACACGCAAAGGCAGGAGCGTCCCTCCCTCGCCCATGAGCATGGTGGCTGGCAAGACTAGGAGAAGCTTTCACTACACGCTCTCCCTCCCACACACGGTGGACATGCAGTAGTTCAATCGTTGTCAGATGGCCAGAAGCGTACTGTAGTACTCCTCCAGTGCAGTAGTACTCCATCATTGTTCGACTTCCCGAAGAGGCGAAGAGCCAAGCGCAGCCCGGACGCTCATGTGGCAGTTTCATGTGTAGAGTTGTCTAGGATAGCGTGTACCGTGCCTATAAGCTTAAAATCGTTGGGGTCGGCTCCATGCTATGTGGCCATCTCGAAGTTTTAAAAAAATATTAAAATAGTCTTCTGGCCCTACCTATCACCCTAGTGATTGTAGTTTGCACGCTCATCTGCTCAAGACAGGAATATATATTTTAATTTGTGGTGGGTATATGTTAGAGGTTGCCGCAAATATATTGTACACTGCGGGTCTTTCAGCCAAGTTTAGAGGCAAGCATGTGGGGCAAGTGCTATGATGTGTCGCGTCAACTCATACAATGAGGAGAAGCTTGATTTTACTACTACACGCCTTCTCCCTCACCCATGCGTGCGGTTGCTCGCAGACGAGGACAGTCTTTTTGAGGGAGTCCTGGATTAGGGGGTGTCCGGATGGCCGTACTATCACCGTTGGCTGGACTCCTAGACTATGAAGATACAAGATTGAAGATTCTGTCCCGTGTCCGGATGGGACTTTCCTTGGCGTGGAAGGCAAGCTTGGCAATACGGATATGTAGATCTCCTACCATTGTAACCGACTCTGTGTAACCCCAGCCCTCTTCGATGTCTATATAAATCGAAGGGTTTTAGTCTGTAGGACGAACAACAATCATACCATAGGCTAGCTTCTAGGGTTTAGCCTCTCTGATCTCGTGGTAGATCTACTCTTGTACTACCCATATCATCAATATTAATCAAGCAGGAGTAGGGTTTTACCTCCATCGAGAGGGCCCGAACCTGGGTAAAAACATCGTGTCCCTTGTCTCCTGTTACCATCCGCCTAGACGCACAGTTCGGGACCCCCTACCCGAGATCCGCCGGTTTTGACACCGACATTGGTGCTTTCATTGAGAGTTCCTCTGTGTCGTCACCTTTAGGACCGATGGCTCCTTCGATCATCAACAACGACGCGATCCAGGGTGAGACTTTTCTCCCCGGGCAGATCTTTGTATTCGGCGGCTTTGTACTGCGGGCCAATTCGCTAGGCCATCTGGAGCAGATTGAAAGCTACGCCCCTGGCCATCAGGTCAGATTTGGAAGTTTGAACTATACGGCTGACGTCCGCGGAGACTTGATCTTTGATGGGTTGGTGCCACAGCCAAGCACGCCGCACTGTCACGATGGGCATGATCTAGCTCTGCTGCCGGACAGTGCCCTGGAGGCCGCACAAGTGTCCGCTTCGACCCTTAGCTCGGAGCCGACTGCGCCGATCGAGGACGGGTGGCTGGACACTGCCTCGGGGGCTGCTACCTCTACGGCGATAGAGCCGAATACCAACCCTGTCCTTTGTGAAGCTCGTGACTCCAAGGTGCCGGACTCCTCTCCAGACTCCGAACCTTCCGCGCCCCTGCCAATCGAATCCGATTGGGTGCCGATCATGGAGTTCATCGCTGCAGACATCTTTCAGCACTCGCCCTTTGGCGACATCCTGAATTCGCTAAAGTATCTCTCTTTATCAGGAGAGCCCTGGCCGGATTATGGTCAGGATGGTTGGGATGCGGATGACGAAGAAATTCAAAGCCCACCCACCACCCACTTTGTAGCCACTGTCGATGATTTAACCGACATGCTCGACTTTGACTCCGAAGACATCGACGGTATGGATGACGATGCCGGAGACGACCAAGAACCAGCGCCTACAGGGCACTGGAAGGCCACCTCAACTCACAAGTTATATATGGTGGATACACCTAAAGGAAACGATAACGAGGAACAACGGGATGCTGTGAAGGATAATTCCCTCTGAAAGCAGTCAAAACGGCGACGTAAGCGCCGCTCAAAGTCCCGCCTCGACAAAGACAGCACACATACGGACCCAGCCATAGAGAAGGGCGAACTGGTGGACGACGAACATTCCCTCGAGCAACCATCCAAACAGGATAACTTGGATAAACAATCCGTCCCCGGCAAAGATAACAGTCCGGATGATCTCACGCCGGACATATCGTTGGAGCAGAAGAACCTCCGCAAAAGGCTCGTCGCCACTGCATGCAGTCTGAAGAAGCAGAAGTGGAAGCTCAAAATAGCGAAAGACGCACTCAGAATGAGATGGAGCAAAGTACTCAACACCGCAGACAAATACGGCGATAGTCGCCAAACAAAGAGCTACCCGAAGCACAAACTACTGCCCGAATTTGACGAGGAGGCCGTAGAGCCCCCACAATCAAAGAACAAAGAGGTCGCCTGGTCGGATAGACGACCACATGGCAAACATAGAGCGGCAAGCAGCGCCGCACACAAGCCAGCACGCGATCCGCATAAGGATCCGCACCAAAAGGATGGCCCAGTCAGGTCTATCTATGGGCCAAGAAAGCAAGCTCTAGAAAGCAATGCAACACGTCGAGTATTCGAACATCACGGCAAACATAGAGGGGCGCCGCACACCCCCTATGTTTCACCGATGAGGTGCTGGGTCATGAATTTCCAGCGAGATTCAAGCCCGTAAACATAGAGGCATACGACGGAACGACAGAACCTGGAGTCTGGATTGAGGATTACATCCTCCACATACACATGGCCAAAGGAGATGACCTCCACGCCATAAAATATTTACCCCTCAAGCTCAAAGGGCCAGCCCGGCATTGGCTTAAAAGCCTCCCGAAAAACACTATTGGAAGTTGGGAAGAGCTCGAGGATGCCTTTCGGGCCAATTTTCAAGGGACCTATGTCCGACCTCCGGACGCAGACGATTTAAGTCACATAACCCAACAGCCCGGAGAGTCAGCCCGAAAATTCTGGAATAGGTTTCTCACCAAAAAGAACCAAATAGTCGACTGTCCGGACGCCGAAGCCTTAGCAGCTTTCAAACACAACGTCCGTGACGAATGGCTCGCCTGACACCTCGGCCAAGAAAAGCCGAGAACAATGGCCGCACTAACAAGCCTCATGACCCGCTTTTGCGCGAGAGAGGATAGCTGGCTGGCAAGATGCAGCACCAGCGACCCAAGTACATCCGAGGTCAGGGATGAAAATGGGAAACCACGATGCAACAAGGACCAGCGCCGGACCAAGGGAAACGGTCTGAAGAGCATGGCAGTCAACGGCGGATTCAAAAGCTCACGGCAGAATAATAAAAAACTGCCCCTTAAGGACAATAGCGACGAGCTATCCAACCTAAACAAAATCTTGGACAAGATATACCAAATCCATAGTACCCCCGGGAAGCTTGCATACCATACCCACAGAGATTGTTGGGTCTTCAAACAATCCGGCCGACTTAACGCCGAACACAAGGGGCTTGACACACGAAGTGAGGACGATGACGAACCCCACAAGTAGAGCATCGGAAAACAAAAGAATTTCCCACAAGAGGTCAAAACAGTAAACTCACTTCAAGTGACAACAGGGAAAAATAGAGCGGCGCCCATTGAAATATGCGCCGCACGGTCTATCCTGGTGAAGTCCCGACATTGGTTGTCAAAACCAATCACCTTTGATCATCAGGATTACTCCGGAAGTATCCAGAAAGCACACTACTAGGAAAAGGCCTACTAATGGTGCACCGGTTTTGCCTACTAATGGCGCACTACCGGTGCGCCACTAGTACCACGCCACTAGAATTTTTTACTAATGGCGCACCACTGGTGCGCCATTAGTATCTGGTATACTAATGGCGCACCAGGCAGTGCTCCATTAGTATGTAACACCATGCGCCATTAGTGTGCCTCCCGGGGGGCCATACGTAAGCATGTGCTTTGTCATACTAATGGCGCATTCTGTGGTGATGCGCCATTAGTATCCTTTGGCATACTAATGGCGCACCTGGTGGTGATGCGCCATTAGTATGAACATTTGTTTTTTTACTTTTCTGATTTTTGCACAGGTTACAAAATATATTATTGGACAGAATATAGACAACAGCACACAGCAACATTAGATTCATCGAATACAATAGAAGATTCGTCTCCGAATAAAATTCATCATATTAGTCTCCGAATTCAAAAGATCGAACAAAGATAAAACATTACAAGTCTCAAGACCGCGAGTATCGAGTTTGTCTTCACATTACAAGTCAATATCGATCATCTAAACTACCATCACATAGAAGAGAGCTGCGGTCATCACAATGAGCATCATCGCGATCAAACTGGTCTTCATCCGGTTCCTCCAACGCTCCCTCCTCTCTCCCGCTAGATAGCGGGCGTATCTAGATTTGGCCTCCTCCTTAGTGGTGTACCCTTTGTAACTGTTACCGCTAAAACGGTGAACCTGTCTCCGAAACTCCTCCCAGTCGTCGTAGACTCCGGGAACCTTACCCTTGTGCACGACATACGACGGCATCTCTATGCACAAGCCAAACAACAGACAATACATAAGCATGATTCATGGTCCTACTAATTAATAGCATCGATTACATCTAAGTTGAACGACTGTCCAAACCAAAGAGACATACGAATTCATTAAAGTTTAATTACAACATGAGCCAATCAATGTTTCAGAACTACACATCACTACTTTCGACTCGACTCATCGGACAGGAGCGTGGATGAAGCCGCCGTCTGTCGTGATGGTCATGAAATCGTGATCGTGGTCACCCTGCATTTGTAGCATTCCATCTATCTCATTGTTGGACGGTTGATATCTGAGGAAGAACTGCCCCGAGGTATGAAGGACATCTTGAGGGATGATGTCCGCAGACTCCGACTGGATGCGAAAGAATTCTTGTCTGAGGTCCGCGTCCTGGATTGCCGACAAGTTCGCGGCCCAATCTTTGATATTATCTGGTTGCAGAAGGTGATGATGGTCCCTTACAATCGCCCGCATGTGATGGAGGGCGTAGTAGGCATCCTTCTGACCGCCAGGCGGCTGCTTGACACAGCAGAACTTCGTATTGTGTGAGAACATGTGCTTGCCGTACTTACGAACTGCCCTGGTGAAGGTGCCTCCACGGGTCATCATCGCGAAGCCACCTTTGATGTCCCATGAACACGGTTTTCAAAGGCCCGGGATCTCTATCTAGCTGGCGATACGTTGTGTCATCCATGCACCTTACGCATCCAGAAAAGCCGTGGACTACCTGCCCCGGGAGATATCCGTAACCGAGATAGTAGTGCACCGTCGTGAGCAGTGCGGCTCTCATAGGGAAATATTCTTTCTCTGCGGCGTCCCACGTATTGGCTGGCATTTTCCACAGCATGTCTAGCTCCTCCTTCAGCAGCCCCAGATACAGATTGATGTCGTTCCCTGGTTGTTTCGGCCCTTCAATTAGCATACTCATGTGAATGTACTTCCTCTTCATGCACAACCAGGGGGGAAGGTTATACATCCACACAAACACAGGCCAGGTGCTCTGTGTGCTTCTCTGGCTGCCAAACGGATTGACTCCATCGGTGCTCGCGCCCAGCATGATGTTCCTTGGATCCTTCCCAAATTCTGCGAAGTTCAACACTTGCCACTGGCTCGCATCCTTAGGGTGACTCAGCATCTTGTCTTTTTTATTTATCTACGGATAATTTCTGTCATCTTCCCACTTCTTCTCCTCCCTATACGTGTGCCAACGCAGGAGCTTTGCTACCTTAGGGTCCGGGAAATACCGCTGAAGACGAGGAGTGATCGGAAAGTACCACACCGATTTTCGAGGAGCTTTCTTCCTCTTCTTGTATCGAGTGACGCCGCACACCAGACATATGGTAGACTCCACGTGCTCGTCCCGATAAATGATGCAATTGTTCATGCACACATGGTATTTCACGTGCGGTAAATCCAGAGGACACACGATTTTCTCCGCCTCCTCGAAACTGGTCGGGCACTTGTTCCCCTTGGGAAGACGATCGTGCCAGAATGACATGTTCTTGTCGAAGCATGCGTCGGTCATTTTGTGTTTTACCTTCATCTCCAGAGCCATGAGCGTTACTTTCAGGTGGGTATCCTCGGGCGTGCATCCTTCATACAATGGAGTAACCGCGTCTATCTCAAGTTGATCCAGCTTGGCTTTCTCTCGGGCGGCAGCTCTTCCGTTATCCGTCCGCTTGAGAAGTAGCTCTTGAATATGAGGGTCCTGCACCAAGCCTCCATCATCGTCTGCTCCGGCATCTTCATCTTCATGATCATGCCCTTCGTCTTGATCTTCCTCATCATCATGTACGACATCTTCTACATGATGATTGTGTACAGCATCACCGTTGTGATCATGTCCTGGAGATTCTTCGTCTTCTCTCCCGCCCTTGCCGCGGTGGTACTTGTCTTGTTGCCCTTCCAAATTTCTTCCCCGGCCCCCATGGACGACTTCATAGTCATCTTCATCACCTTGCCACCGATAGCCATCCATGAAACCACGCAAGAGCAGGTGGTCCCGCACCTGCCCGGAATCCGGGTCCGCCATAAGGCTCTTTAGCTTGCATCTTCGACACGGACATCTTATCTCCGTCTCATTCTTTTGAAGCATCCTGGCCTTCGCGGAGCTCAAAAACCTATTCACGATGCCTTCGGTCATCGTGCGGACCATGGTCGCCTGCGGGGTAGAGCAAAACAATATTTTAGAACCAAGAAATTTTTTGGCATTACATTCCCTAAAAATAGGACCAAAAAGAATGCATAGTGCCAAAATTCTTGCTGAAACGGAAATGAATCAACATTCCGGCAAAATATTGGCAACTATCACATTTCAAATACCGGTACCTGCAAACACAAACATATATGCAACACCACAAACACATGCAACACCACAAACATACATAGATCTAGCTAGGCCACAAAAAGTGCATGTGCACGTTGTTGGAGCGAGCTAGGGAGAAAAAAAGTAGATCTACATCATGAAGATAGCTTTCCCCTTACTTACCTATCAAAAAAGGTAATTTCACCACTTAATTTTGATGAATCTATGGTGGAAATGAGGTGAGGAGGAGGAGGCAGCCGAAAGCTTGGAGAAGGAGGTGGAGGGAATGAAGTGGGGAAAGTGAGTGGGTAGGTGTGGCTGTCCAAAATATCTTGTTGGGGTCCCAGGTTACTAATGGCGCACCACCTGCAAATGCGCCATTAGTAACCCTGGTTACTAATGGTGCACCTGCAGGTGGTGCGCCATTAGTAGTTTTGCAGAAAAGTAATATATATATATATACTAATGGCACACTGTGACACGGTGCGCCATTAGTAGTTTTGCAAAAAAAGAATTAAAAAAATTTAGTACTGGCGCACTTCGGTCGGATGCGCCATTAGTGTGTATGTAAAAATGAAAAAAAATATCACTAGTGGCGCACCTTTTGTCTGGTGCGCCATTAGTGTCTTCCACACTAATGGCGCATCACCAACTGGTGCGCCATTAGTATATAGTAGTGGCGCACTACTTCCCTGGTGCGCCATTAGTGTCAATCCTATCTATAGCCCTTTTCCTATTAGTGGCAGGATGGACTACCCTTTTCCTAATGGACGACGGTAGTGATCTAAACCTGCTATATCAGGACACAATCCACAAAACGGGGATAGACCCAACCAAAATTTTCCATAGCAACACTTCCTTTAAAGGAGTGATGCCAGGCCCATATGCCCATTGTACGGGCTCTCTACTACTAGAAGTTGTGTTCGGCTCATCCGACAACTTCCGTCGCGAAAAGTTAGTCTTCCACATCACCCCATTTAAAAGTAGCTATCAAGCACTATTGGGATGCAAAGCTTTCGCCCGCTTTAACGCAATACCGCATTACGCATCCCTTACACTTAAAATGCCCGGTCCACGCGGCATCATCTCATTAAAGGGAAACTTCGAGTGTTCCTCGAATATGGAAGAACGTGAGACTGCCTTGATAGCTACACACTAATCCGGCTTTGCTGATCAAAGCACCCAAACAGGTCATTCAGACCCCGGACACGGTTAGGTGAGTCCGGTATAAATAAACAAGGGGCTTACTAGCCGCGTACCCCCTTACAAGGGGTTGCATGCATGTACAACAAGAGACAATAAAGCTCAATTTTATTCGCCTTTCGAATCGTACTCTGTTTATTTAATATAAAGTACATTTTTTGCACAACCTTTCTTCAACTAAGTTCTTCTCTTTTACAGATGAACACCGTGCTACACCCGTCCAGGATACGGCACAACGGAGACACAGACGCAGACGTGAAGTAGGGACCCATTGCAAGGATTCTTTTCAGATTAAGACCCTACGTAAACCTTTTTTACTGTCTCTTGTTGATACACATCCCCAGGTTTCTTGCTATAACCGAGGAGGAGGCTGGCGTTTTGGCATCGGTCGCGTCAGAAATTTTTGCGCGTACCTGGACACTAGGGGCTTAGGGCATTGTTCTGCCCGTTTTCAGAAAGACCAAATACCTTAGGGAGTGTTCGACGTCTCGAGTTAGGCCTTATATGCATCAGCTCCGAATCATGTCTTTGGTCAAATGTTGGGTTCGCCCGGCTCCTGTGTTTTGCTTCCTTACGTTCCGCTCTATCGGCTAACGCGGCACCAGGAGAACTACTGCGATTGTGCCCCGGTTCGGCCTGGTGAGCACTTCAGTAGAGAAAGCCGAAAACTGACTGTCATAATATAGCGTGAGACTGGTCAACCACTCGATGACCCACTGGAATGTTTAGAATTCCTCCGCATTAATGAAGGACTGTTTCCCGGTCAGGCACATACGCGCCCCGAATCCGGAGAGCGCGGTGCCCCTAGGAGGCTATATAGTAGCCCCACCATCAAACTCCTATGGCTAAGTGAAAGTGATAAAGCATTATAGTCCGGTTGCCTAGTTTGCTATGCTATCACCTCCTTCACAGGACCAAGACGTTGCATTAAGTGTGAAAATGCGCTCTTTTGCAAACACCCCCGCACTATGTGCGTGGGGGCCGAAGTCGAAGACTGCCATCTTTCAGGTTATATACACATATACATTAACGGCCGCACAGGAGGTATTTCAATACTTGAACGCACAAGTATAAAAAGCACATATATTATATTGAAACATCGTTTCACAAATCATATATGTCATTAGAACATAATATCCTTCTAGCACTGCGTCTCTATTAAACGAGCGCCCTGCAGGACTTCCTCAAAATAGTGCTCGGCAGGTACTCGGCTCCTGTCCGAATCCTGGGATGCAACATCGGTGGCCTTCATCTCCGCCCAGCATGTCTTGACACGGGCAAGAGCCATCCGTGCACCCTCTATGCAGGCCGACCGCTTCATTGCATCGATATGCGGCACCGCACCAAGGAACTGCTGCACCAAGCCAAAATAACTCTTCGGCTCGGGCCTTTTCAGCCACAAATGAGTCACGACGTCCTTCATGGCAAGTTCAGACAACCTATTCAGCTGAGCCCATTCGGCTAACCGATCGGTTAAGGGAAGTGGACACTCTGGACTATGGAACTGCGACCAAAAAAGCTCTTCCATTTCGTGATCCTCTTGGCCTCGGAAGTGTGTGTCACGTCCAATATGCGATACTATCCTAAAGAGACTCGAAGGTCCCACCAAGGATAGAACCGCATATTGACACGCTTTTGCAAGGTGGATATCATTACATCAACATTACATAATAGGTGGAGATACATACAAAAGGCATACAATGCCACACGAATACAACATCATCTTACAAAAGAGCACCATCCGACTACGGATGAAACACAAACAGAAACTCAAACGACATCCACCCTGCTAGCCCAGGCTGCCGACCTGGAACCTATCCCCTGATCGAAGAAGAAGCAGAAGAAGAACTCCAAATCAAGGAACATCGCTCTCGCGTCAAGATCATCGCAAAACCTGTACCTGCAACTGTTGTTGTAGTAATCTGCGAGCCACGAGGACTCAGCAATCCCATTACCATGGGTATCAAGACTAGCAAAGCTCAATGGGTAAGGAAGGGGGTAAAGTGGTGAGGTTGCAGCAGTGACTAAGCATATATGGTGGCTAACCAACGCAAATAAGAGCGAGAAGAGAGCAAGCGGAACGGTCGTGAAGCTAGCAATGATCAAGAGGTGATCCTGAACTCCTACTTACGTCAAACATAACCCAAAACCGTGTTCACTTCCCGGACTCCGCCAAAAAGAGACCATCACGGCTACACACGCGGTTTATGCGTTTTAATTCGAATCAGGTGTCAAGTTATCTACAACCGGACATTAACAAATTCCCATCTGCCACATAACCGCGGGCACGGCTCTCGAAAGTTTATAACCCTGCAGGGGTGTCCCAACTTAGCCCATGATAAGCTCTCGCGGTCAACGAAGGATATTCCTTCTCCCACGAAGACCCGATCAGTCTCGGAATCCCGGTTTACAAGACATTTCGACAATGGTAAAACAAGACCCGCAAAGCCGCCCGATGCGCCGATAATCCCGATAGGAGCTGCACATATCTCGTTCTCAGGGAAACACCGGATAAGTCAAGCTACGAGTAAAACCAGACCTCGAGTTTCCCCGAGGTGGCCCCGCAGGTTGCTCGGTTCGGACCAACACTTAGAGAAGCACTGGCCCGGGGGGGGGTCTAAAATAAAGATGACCCTCGGGCTCCGGAAACCCAAGGGAAAAAGGGCTAGGTGAGGCAAATGGTAAAACCAAGGTTGGGCCTTGCTGGAGGAGTTTTATTCAATAACTGTCAAGGGGGTCCCATAAATCACCCAACCGCGTAAGGAACGCAAAATCCGGGAACATAACACTAGTATGACGGAAACTAGGGCGGCAAGAGTGGAACCAAACACCAGGCATAAGGCCGAGTCTTCCACCCTTTACCAAGTATATAGATGCATTAATTAAATAAGAGATATTGTGATATCCCAACATAATCCTGTCCACCATGGAGCAATCTTCAACTTCACCTGCAACTAACAACGCTATAAGAGGGGCTGAGCAAAGCGGTAACATAGCCAAACGATGGTTTGCTAGGAAGGGTGAAAAAGGTTAGAGGCTGGCATGGCAAATTGGGAGGCTTGAAGAGCAAAAGATAGGTAGCGCAGCAAAGCGATAGAACAAAGCAACTAGCATAGCAATGATAGTAGTGAGATCCAGGGTAGCGGTCATCTTGCCTGAAATCCCGCTAGGAAGAAGAACAAGTCCGTGAAGAAGATGAAGCCACGAAGATGAACCAAGCGTCGACGAACGAATCCTCACGATCGCAACGAAACAGGAACTATCGAGAAGAAGCACACAACACGGTAAACACACCACACATATACATGACATGATGCATGACAAAACTAGATGAGGCTACTCATGGCAAGAGATGATGCAAACAAGAACAACACATCAAGGCAAGTTTAAATGAGGCGGGAAACAACATATAACAATTCCGGTAAGTCCTCATATGCAAATTTCGAAATTGGTCCAGATCTGAATAAACCTTATGTTGAAGTTGTTAAACAGAAAGTTAAGATGCACCATGATGAACTACATGAAATTCTAGTCAAGTTACATATAAAGTTCATTAGATTCGGAGCTACGGCCTAGAAGATATGAGCAAAACAAGTTAAGCATGGCATTGATGCAAAATGCATCCACACATCAAGCAAACACCTCAAAGCAAGGATGCAACATGATAATATGAAACTACATGCAAAATCACGCAAGTTTCATATAGAGCACACTCAAAACGGAGCAACAGTTCAACACATACACTCTATACAAGACATAACAACAATCTGTCCATAACAGCAACTAGACATCTAGCAAGCATCAAAACAGTAAGCTACAACACCTCAACATAATAACAAAAGGCATGGGCATGAAGTACAAGTAAAGCATGAAAAAACATGAACACTAAGCTATCTCCAGAAATCACTAGAACATGCTCAAAAGGACATGGCAAGATTGCAAATAATAACAGTTTCAGACTTAGCAGGAATAACATCAAGTTGCAATGTTTAGAGCTATCAAACAACATGTTACAGAAGCTTATCATGGCAAACAAAGGCATGGCATGAATCTACTAATTGCATATAACAAAAGTCCCTTACTGATCATGAGCCAAAAGGGCACAGAAAATATGATGGCACCCATGTAAACATGGCAAAAGATATGACAGATTCATACATGGCAGGAACAACAATAAGTAAGCATGTTGGTGAGCTTGTACCCCCACCACAGAGCAATACATGGTATGTCAAGGTGACCAACAGTAAGAAGGCATGTTTGTGAAGCTAAGCATGGCAAGAGCAAGTTCATAGGGTGCAAGGATCACTAGTAAGGCTCATGGCAAAACTGAACTTAATGCTCACAGGCTGATAGCAACATTATTTAGCAATTTGAGAGCAAGATAGCAATATGTTACATAATGCTATAAATGAAACCAGGGGCATGAATGGATAGATCATGATATGTATAACAAAACATCCTTAGTTAACATCTCCAGATTATGCATAGAATGACTTGTAGAAGCAGGTTTACATAGCAACAAAATATAACAGAATCAGCCTAGCAAAACAGTAACAGCAAGTACCCTACTTCACGAGCTCGATGCACTCACTACAAGAATCACAAAAAAACATGGATGGCACCACCGTAAAGATGGTATGACATAGTTTAAAACACATGTAGGGCTCAAATTCATAAGATGCACACATCAAATGCAGCAAAAATGACAAATCATCAAGTTATAACAGTTTCAGCAGATTAACATCATATAGCACTCTTGCGACGATGATTCAGGCATCAAGGTTGACTCAAATGAACATGATGCAATGTAATGAAATGAATAGCATCTCACAGCGAACATCTTGACATATTACACGCAAACAACAAAGCAGGATGCATAGAGTTATGATGCGATGAACATGGCATGATAATGTCAAAATCTCAGGGACTTGGTGGAAATTTCAACCTTCGAAACTGGACGCGGTCGTGCGGGACGGAGAGATCCGGATCGGGCGCGGGCGTTTGGATGGGGTCCTGGTGGATCTCGTCCCGATCGAGGGCGACGGGTCCGGCGTCTCCGGCGAGAGCTCCGGCGAGGGCGACGGGAGGCGGCGTTGGCGAGGGGCGGTGAGGGGCCGGCCGAGCGGCAAGATCCGAGGCGGCGGAGGCAGCGGCGAGCGTCGGGGCGGCGCGGGGCCGCGACTGGAGGCGGGGCGCATGGCGGCGCGGCGGAGGGCGGCGGGGCGGCGATCGGAGGCGGGGGAGCCTCGGGCGGCGGCGGCAGAGGGCGCCAGTGCGGGGGGTCCGGGCGGCGGCGGCGGATCTGGGCCACGGGGACCCGCAGTGGGAGGCGAGGCGGGCGCGGAGCTCGCCGGCGGCGAGGCGAGGTCGCCGGCGGAAGGGCCACGGCGGCGGGGGCGCGCGGGGCCAGGGGCGGCGCGCGCGGGCCTGGGCGGGCCGCGCTTGGGCCCGGCGGGCGGCGGCGGCGGTGACGGCGCGGGAGGCCACGCGGCAGGCCTGGGTTGGGCGCGGGGGCGGACGGACATGTCCGGCCGGCGGGTGGACGTGTCCGTCGGCGGGAGGAGGAAGAAGGCTAGGGTTTCGTTCGTGAATTTCGGGGGAGAGGGCATATTTATAGGTAGAGGGAGCTAGGAGAGTCCAAATGGGGTGCGGTTTTCGCCCACACGATCGTGATCGAACGACCGAGAGCATGGAGGGGGTTTGGATGAGTTTTGGGCCACTTTGAAGGGGGTTTTGGGCTGCAAACAAAAGAGGCTTTTACGGTACCTCGGTTAACCGTTGGAGTATCAAACAACCTCCAAATGGCACGAAACTTGACAGGCGGTCTACCGGTGGTGTACCGACGCCGCTTGGCAAACCTCGGTCCATTCCGAGAATGTTTAACACCCGCACACGAAAGGAGACAAGAAGGGGACGCCGGATGACATAGGAGTGTCGGATTGCAAAACGGACAACGGGGAAAATGCTCAGATGCATGAGATGAACACGTATGGAAACTGAGATGCACATGATGACATGATATGAAATTCAGATGATGACATGGCAAAATGCAACACGCAAGCAAATGACATGGCAACGACGGCGAATAACTGGCGGACACCTGGCGCATCGAATCCGGGGCGTTACAACGCTCCTCTACTAACAAGAGATCTCGGGCGGGATTTCGGGTGCTTTGAATGTGGACGGGCCAACACGTGCCACGGGCCCTGGGCTGCTCTCTGTTGGGTCCAACCTGGCTGGCCCGGCTTCTTCTGCGGATAATTTGCATATTCCTTCTTCTCAGCAAGCCAGGGATGATTTTGAGGATTTAATTTCAAATATGGTTGATGAGGTTCTCACGTGTCAAAAGTGTTTGAGGAAGGGGCACTTTGCGGCTGCATGCACGTCCAAGTTGTGGTGCATCTCTTGCCTCGGACGGGTCACGTCAGGAAGGATTGCAACAAATTTGCACAAGTTTTGGGGCTTGTTTGGCAACCCAAATCCACTAACGCTACGGCTTCCGAGGCGCGCTGCGGGAATATCTCTCTGACAACACTTTTACCAAACTTGGACCTCCCTTCCACTTCCGCATTAACTCCCTCGTCCAGTTCCATCAGCCCTGGCCCCAAGACTCCCTCAGCCTCGCCGCCTGAAACCCCTCCTCCGCCGTTGCACTCGTCGTCGTTGGAGGCTGAGCCTTCGGCTCCGATGGCGAACTTTCATCTGGATCCTCAGCTCTACGTCCCCGCTGGCCACCATGTCATCGACGGCGAAGAAGATCGCCTTCCAAGAACTTTCGTCTCGCCGCATACCCGAATTGTGCGCCGCCATGATGAGTTTATGCTTGCTGAGGTAATGCCTATCCCCCAGCCAGATGAGATTGGCGCTGCTAGAGAGGCTGTTGTTCAATGGTTGCAAGAGCATGGAGTTCTAGTCAGATCAGCTCAGCCTTGGATTCCCTCTGTGGGGCTTTTTGAGCTTCGCGATGCTGCTGTTCGTTTCCATCTGTTGCAGCTCCCGCCGCAGCCCCTGGGTAATGACCGCTTTGTGCGTTTTATGAAGCACGATGAGGGTGAGTCCTTCCGCGGTGTTCAGGGTTTCCGTTAGGGTCTCCTCATGTTCCTTGGCATTCCCTTGGATCTTCGCAATACAGAGTGTATCAGAGCTGCTGTCAACACTTTCGGCAAATTCCATCATTGGGTTAGCGAGGATCCTTACTTAGTCAGGTCTCTGGTGTTTGCCTCTTTCCCTGAAGACATTCTGGTGCCACGTGATGTGGTGTTCATGGATTTTGCACCCTATGGAGGTGCAAGAGTTTCTTGGACTGCTCCCCTGTATATCTTGGGTGCAAATTTTGCTGAGTAGATGCACCAAGATGAGGATTGGATGCCCATCAATGGCAATCCTCACCCTGTGCCTGGAGTTCCATTCCCTGAGATGCCTCCTTTCAATTTACCTGCTTTTCCTGCTTTGGGATGGAACACAGTGCCCCCTCCTCCACCTGCACTGTTGTTCAATGAGATGGCTAATGACAATTGGGGAAATTGGGATGACAATGTAGCCCCTGATCCTGTTCAGGACCAGGAATCCATGGTGGTAGATTTGTCTGCACAGCCAAGCTCTGCTGCTGATGCCCAAGTGCCACATGTTGCTGTTGTTATACTTGATGATGATCAGCCTGAAGCCCCTGTTCCTCCTCCAATCAATGAGGAGATTGCTCCTGATCATTGTGCCATTGTGGTCTATCAGCCTCCTGTGATCAGAGAGGAATTTGTTTTTCCTGTTGTGCCTTATGGGCCTCCTCTACCTCTTGACATGATTTGGAGAAGATCTTTTGAAAGTCTGCTATAAGCTCCTATGGTTTTCTCTGTTCCCAAGCCCGTTTCAATGCAGCCTCTATCGCCTGTTGTACTGTCTAAGAGAAGCTGGGATTTCGCTTTCTCTGATTTGGATCTGCCACGTCTCACTTGGAAGGACCAGGAAGTGGTCAGGCCAGTCTCTAGAGCTCTGTTTGTTGATTCTGCTCCTGATCAGGCGATTCCTCCTGCGACCGTGGTGAAAGCAAGAAGGCCACGACAACCTTTGGCGCCAACACCAATTGTTGATACTTCCGTCAGACGTTGCACTAGGAGTTCTGTCCAGCGGGATGGTTTCAAGCCCATTTTCCATGAGCTTCCTATTCAGCCCAAGAGGAAGAAGCCCAGAGCGAAGCCTTTCACGGCCCAGGAGACTGAAGAGCAGGCTTCTGAAGAAATCCCCCCGGCGACACCTATTGCGCGACTTCAGGAAATTGGGCGAGAGTTGGAAATTGATGCCACTCTCCTCTCTGTGGATGCACTTATGGTGGACCCACTTGCTTCTGCCCCCGTCGTCCCTGATGTTTAGTCTGCTCTTGCCTCTTTTCTGTTTTATGTCTGTCAGTTATGTCATGAACTTTCTTATATCTGTGTGGTGGGTCAGACTTTGTTCTGCTATTTTGGACATGTGACATTGTGTGTCATATGGTTTATGCTTCCCAGTGTATGCTTTAATGAGTAACTTATGTAGAAATTGGAATGTGCTGTGCTGGAATGTTAGAGGTTTGAACTATGAATCTAGGCAGAGAGCTGTCAGACAGAAAATTGAGGAAAATCAATGCTCTATAGCCTACTTGCAAGAAACTAAATGCTCATCCTTTGATTCTAGATCAATCAAGAGCTTCTGCCCTAAGAGATTTGACTCTTTTGCCTGCTCCCCTTCAATAGGGGCTTCTAGTGGTATCCTTCTGGTTTGGAACTCCTCTGTTTTTATTGGAACTCTAGTTGAAGTTCAACAGTTTGCTGTTGTAATTCAGTTTACCTCCAGGAAAAATAATGAAAGTTGGACCTTGGTTGTTGTATATGGCCCTTGTCAGGGTGAAGCTAGGGACAACTTTATCAATTGGTTATATAACCTCTGTATCCCCATTGATGAGGACTGGTTATTGCTTGGAGACTTTAATTTCCTTAGGTCACTGGACAATAGAAACTTACCTGGTGGGGACATAAATGATATGTTCATCTTCAATGAGGTTATTGGACATTTGGGACTTCTTGAATTACCCATTAAAGGTAGATCCTACACTTGGTCCAATATGCAGGACATCCCTCTTCTGGAGCAGTTAGATTGGTTCTTCACCTCATTAGATTGGATTACTGACTATCCAATGACTGAGGTTTTGCCCCTGGCCAGGACTGCCTCTGACCATATCCCTTGCTTAGTCTCAATCAAGACAACCATACCTAAGTCAAACCTTTTTAGGTTTGAAAACTATTGGTTGGAACTGGAGGGCTTTATGGACTGTGTTGAATCCTCTTGGATAGTCCCATCTAGGAAATCTCACATTACTGCTCAGATTGCAGACAAGTTTAAGCATCTAAGAATGTGCCTTAAGAGATGGCAAATGAATGTTTCCAAGTTGAAATTGCTGATTAGCAAGTGTAATCATGTTATCTTCCTTCTAGATGAGTTGGAGGAATGGAGGGCCCTGTTTAGGAAGGAATTGAATTTCAGAAAAATTGTGAAGGTTCACATGGAAAAGCTTCTGCACTTGCACTGCATGTACTGGAAAAAGACATGCACTATCAGGTATATTAAGGTTGGGGGTGAGAACACCAAATTTTTTCATGCAATGGCCACTGAGAGACACAGGAGAAATTCAATTGCTAGTCTTAAATTACCTGATGGCTCTGTGGTCTTTGATCATGATCAAATGGCTGGAATTATTTGGAGCTGCTTCAAGAACATAATGGGCACTTCTAGAGGGATTGTAATGGGTTTTGATTTATCATCTCTAATAACTCCAGTGGATGGCCTGGATGTGCTTACTAAACCTTTTGAAAAGGAGGAAATGGATGATGTGGTCAAGCATATGCCTGTGGATAAAGCACCTGGACCTGATGGCTTTAATGGTCTATTTTTCAAGAGGTACTGGCACATCATTTCAAATGACTTCTGTGATCGTGCTCATGCTTTTCATGAGGGGACTACAGTACTGGAGAACATTAATAGTTCTTTCATTACTCTGATACCCAAGAAACTTTCACCTGAGGAAGTGGGAGACTATAGGCCTATTTCACTCACAAGCATGGGTCTGAAATTCCTTTCTAAGATGGCTGCCAATAGGTTTCAGAAGATAATCATGAAATGCATCCATAAGAATCAGAATGGTTTCATTAAGAGCAGAACAATCCAGGAATGCATTGGTTGGACCTTTGAGTATCTGCATCAGTGCCATCAGTCAAAGAGGCCAATTGTGATTCTCAAATTGGACTTTGAGAAGGCCTTTGACTCTGTTGAGCATGAAGCTATCTTCCAAATTCTCAGGCACAAAGGTTTTAATGAAAAGTGGATCCAATGGATGAAGGAGCTACTTGCCACTGGTACTTCTTCTGTCCTTCTGAATGGTGTCCCTGGGAGGAAATTTATCTGCAATGCTGATGTTCTACAAATAGTGATTAATGATATGTTCAGCAAGGGTATCCTAAAGCTACCTATTCCCTGTCATGATCAAGACTACCCTGTCATTCAATATGCTGATGATACTCCGATCATCCTTCCTGCTGACAGGCAGCAGCTTCTAGCCCTGAAGGATATGCTATTGGTGTTCTCTCAGTCCATAGGTCTTGATGTCAACTACCATAAATCTTTTATCATTCCTATAAATGTTGAAAATGCAGTCATGACAGATCTTGCTATTGCTTTTGGATGCCAAATTGGAAAGATGCCTTTTACTTATCTTGGTTTGCCTGTGGGTACTACAAGGCCGAAGATGGTGGACTTTATGCCTCTTGTGGATTGTATAGAGAGGAGAATGACTGCCAGCTCCTCCTTCCTTAATCAAGGTGAGAGGCTGCAGTTCTTAAACTCTGCTTTGTCTTCCATGCCAATTTTCTTTATGGGAAGCCTGGTTGTTCCTGCTGGAATCCTCAAGCAACTAGAAAGAATTCAAAGACAATGTCTGTGGAGAAAAAATAGGGAGGAGCCTGCACCATCTCTTGCTGCTTGGGATCTGATTTGTAGACCAAAAAACAAGGGTGGTCTTGGTATTTTGAACCTGGGTGTTCAAAATGTGGCTTTGCTTCTCAAGCATGCTAGTAATTTCCTCAACAGGAAAGACCTTCCTTGGGTGTCCTTAATTTGGGATTCATATTATTATGTTGGAATGCCCCAGGGAACAACTTCTTGTGGCTCTTTTTGGTGGAAGGATATTTGCAAGGTCTTGCAGAATTTTCGGGACTGCTCCTCGGTGCAAGTCAATGCTCGTGACACTGCTCTTTTCTGGTCTGATAATTGGAATCTTGGCAATGAAGTTTCTAGCTTGCAGTCTAGGTTCCCAAGTTTATTCTCTTTTGCCAAGGATCCATGGATTTGTGTTAAGGATATCTTCCAATCACTGGACTTGTACCAACACTTCCACCTACCTTTGTCTGCTCAAGCTTTTGATGAGTTAAACTTAATAAGAGATATGTTACTCTCCCATAGAAGAGATGATACTTGTAAGGATTTATGGTTATGGCAGGGCTCCTCAAAGGTTTACAAACCTAAGTTGTTCTATGGTCATGCTTTTCAGAATGAAATTTTCAACCACTTGCTGTGCTGGATCTGGAAATCCTCTTGCACTATTAAGATCAAGGTTTTTGCTTGGATGCTCATCATGGACAGACTCAACACTAAGGATATGGTTGATAGGAGGCACTGGCACATGGATGATGGTGTTACTTGTAGGCTCTGCCCCCTTCAAGTAAGAGAAACCAGAGACCATCTCTTTTTCAACTGGAATTTCAGTGTCAGAGTTTGGAATTATTTGCAGATTGATTGGTCGGCTGGAAACTCAATGTCTGATTTGGTCATCCAGGCAAGGAGAAGTTTTGATAAACCCTTTTTCACTGAAGTAGTGTTTATTGCCTGCTGGAATATCTGGATCATCAGAAATGCCAAGGTCTTCAGAGGTGAGAGGGAAAGTTTCAATAAATGGAGAGGAGCTTTCAGGCATGACTTAACTCTGATGCAACACAGAATCAAATCTGTTTACAAGGATGACTTGCTCAAGTGGATTTCTTTCCTGCCACCTTAAGTTTTAGCCTTCTCTTTATTTTGTTTTCTTCTTTACCTTTGGTTACCTCTTGTAATCATGTTGGTGTAACTGTTGTCTGGTTTTAATAAAGTTTTGAAATGTTGTGGGGGTTTTGCCCCACAGTTCACAGTCAAAAAAAACAAGAGATCTCGTCCCGAGATCTTAGGACCGAGACGGAAGGGAAAAAGGGATGAGGTGAACCAAGAACGCAAGAGAAGAAGCAAAGAATCGAGATCACTCGAGAAGCTGAGATGAACGACGAGAATCGAAAGCTCACGGAATCAGATAGGCTATGAAGCACTCCGGTTAGAATGAGATAAGAAACGAATAAGACTGGAAGCATTTAGGCAGCACTCTAGCTGAAAATGGAAGGAATAGAACACGAGCTAGAGCGGATGGAATGATACTTGATGAATACATGACACAAAAACCTCTGGAAAGAATTGAAAGAGATGAATGAAAAGAACAGAGAAGAAAAATGACAACTTGTGCCACGAATGAAATTGAAAGCATCCATAGAAGGAAGGATTGAACGGAGTTGTTGAGAAAATCAACAACGAAAGAATAAGCTTGTTGTGGTCTTATAGGTAACATCTCAAGATCATAAGGTGATAACCGGCCACAAACAGAAATGATTGGATAGCTGACAAGACCAAAGAAATGCAAAACTCCGCTTCAAAAGAACACAGAGAATTAATTGCACTTCGAGATGCAGGAAGAAGGATACTTGAGCTCCTTCAATAAGAATCTTGATGAACTATTGAAGAATGAATTAAATCATGAAGAACCACCATGAAGAACTCCGGTGACAAAAGGATGATGAGATAGAATGAAGGATGAAAGAATAAAGATTCAAGCCTTGCGATGATTTAGATAGAGGTTCCGACCAAATGGCCGATAAAATTTGAACTCCGGAAAAGAAAAGATGAAAACACTTCGAACCGAGAATTTATTCATCAAGAACAAACTCCAAAGGAAGGGATTAATGACTTTGAGGAAATAAGAATAAGATTTATTGTATGCTTATCCTTCCTCAAATTAAATTGATGACAAGCAATGGATTCTTGCATACTACTTATTCTTGTTGGAAAAGGATTGCGGGGTAAAAATAGCGTGAAATTTGGGAAGGTCTTCATGAACCACTGGTAGGATTGAAATGAACGAATGAATTAAAATGATAATCAAAGAAAAATAATCTTGGACGAACCACCATAATAATTCGAAAATGACTGAAGAAAGAGACTGAAACACCGGGAAGGATTAGAAGAACAAATATGCTAGAAGGGATTTAGATGCAAAAGAGCAAACAGATCATGAGCTGATAAAGAACACTTGAGCGAAGCACCGGAAGAATATTGAGATGAACGAAGGGGCACGGATATAGAATAATTGGGGAATGAATCTGAAAACTTGGAACGAAGCAATATTCCGAAAAGATGGCCTCCGGATGATCGAGACGGCAAAACAACTCCTGAAATACTTCAGATGGATTAAGAAAACAATATCTGACAAATGGAATAATTCAAGAGGATAACATGAGGCTAGAACCACGAAACTTCGAGAGAACGGACAAGATTTAGAGGAAGAACTCTTCTTCGGTCTTCAAATGACGACGAGAAACACCACCAAAATTGTTAAGGCACTCCGGGGGAACGAAAAACGAAGAGGTTGAGGCATCAATGAAAAGAATTTGAAAGCGATCTTGGAGAAGGCATGTGACTGATGAAATTCATTCTTACGTCACACTTGAAAAGAATTTGAGAATAACCCTGGGAGAATTAGAAGAGTCAGGTAAGATCCTGGGAAAAGACCTATGGGTTAGGGCGCACTAAAAGAAAAACATCGTTGGAAAGAGTTGTTGAACAGATAGATGATGCACCGGAACAATTAAAATATTTGAATGAGGTGACAACCTCGAATTAATTGGAACATCAATGAATCTCCTGAGATGTCTTCTGAACTCCGGAATGATTGAATGATGAGAGGCAAATGAGCGGGGAAATCACTTGAGCCGAGGAAAATAATATGATCAACACCGAAAAACTTGAATTGAGTCCACCGAAGAAGAAAAGAGATGAAGAATGTCAAACGAGACGAGAATTCACTGGTTGGAATAATTGAGGGAAGACTGAAGAGACTCCGTACGAATGAAATTGATGCTCGAAAGAGACTCAGGCTCCGGGAAGAAGAGGGTGGGAGGGCGGGAAAACAAAGGAAACTTGGAAGGGGCAACCGACGAATATCTTGAAGAGAAAACACCGGTTGAAATCATTGAGGAAAGAAAGCAAGGACTTCGCACGAGTAGGACGGATACTCGATTACGGACTCCGGATTCGAGAAGAAAAAGGGGTGGGCGGGTGGGAAAGAAAACAATTGAGGATTGAACTTGGCAAAGATGAAGAGGCTCGAGTCAACTTGACGAGAAATGCACTGGATAAAAAGAGCTGAGGAACAATGATCGAAAAAAACAACTACGTGAACCTAAAGAAAAATTTGAAGGGGAAGAGAAGTAGTCCAAAACACCTACGTCAAGATTCCTCACCAGGGCGACGAAGGGGCTGAGAGTAAAAAGAAGTCCTACTCTCCGATATAACTAGACTCAGAAAAACAGTTTTCTTCTAGACTCAACAACGGCCAAACTACACGATCAATCAAGGGGGCTCCTAGGGTCGGTCGAGGCTCTAATACCAACTTGTCACGTCCAATATGCGATTCTATCCTAAAGAGACTCGAAGGTCCCACCAAGGATAGAACCGCATATTGACACGCTTCAGCAAGGTGGATATCATTACATCAACATTACATAATAGGTGGGGATACATACAAAAGGCATACAATGCCACATGAATACAACATCATCTTACAAAAGAGCACCATCCGACTATAGATGAAACACAAACAGAAACTCAAACGACATCCACCCTGCTAGCCAAGGCTGCCGACCTGGAACCTATCCCCTGATCGAAGAAGAAGCAGAAGAAGAACTCCAAATCAACGAACATCGCTCTCGCGTCAAGATCATCGCAAAACCTGTACCTGCAACTGTTGTTGTAGTGATCTGTGAGCCACGAGGACTCAGCAATCCCATTACCATGGGTATCAAGACTAGCAAAGCTTAATGGGTAAGGAAGGGGGTAAAGTGGTGAGGTTGCAGCAGCGACTAAGCATATATGGTGGCTAACCAACGCAAATAAGAGCGAGAAGAGAGCAAGCGGAACGGTCGTGAAGCTAGCAATGATCAAGAGGTGATCCTGAACTCCTACTTACGTCAAACATAACCCAAAACCGTGTTCACTTCTCGGACTCCGCCGAAAAGAGACCATCATAGCTACACACGCGGTTGATGCGTTTTAATTCGAATCAGCTGTCAAGTTATCTACAACCGGAGATTAACAAATTCCCATCTACCACATAACCACAGGCACGGCTCTCGAAAGTTTATAACCCTGCATGGGTGTCCCAACTTAGCCCATGATAAGCTCTCGCGATCAACAAAGGATATTCCTTCTCCCAGGAAGACCCGATCAGTCTCGGAATCCCGGTTTACAAAACATTTCGATAATGGAAAAACAAGACCAGCAAAGCCGCCTGATGCGCCGACAATCCCGATAGGAGTTGCACATATCTCGTTCTCTGGCAACACCGGATAAGTCAAGCTACAAGTAAAACCAGACCTCGAGTTTCCTCGGGGTGGCCCCGCAGGTTGCTCGGTTCGGACCAACACTTAGAGAAGCACTGGCCCGGGGGGGCGTCTAAAATAAAGATGACCCTCGGGCTCCGGAAACCCATGGGAAAAAGGGCTAGGTGAGGCAAATGGTAAAACCAAGGTTGGGCCTTGCTGGAGGAGTTTTATTCAAAGCGAACTGTCAAGGGGGTCCCATAAATCACCCGACCGCGTAAGGAACGCAAAATCCGGGAACATAACACCGATATGACGGAAACTAGCGCGGCAAGAGTGGAACAAAACACCAGGCATAAGGCCGAGTCTTCCAACCTTTACCAAGTATATAGATGCATTAATTAAATAAGAGATATTGTGATATCCCAACATAATCCTGTCCACCATGGAGGAATCTTCAACTTCACCTGCAACTAACAACGCCATAAGAGGGGCTGAGCAAAGTGGTAACATAGCCAAACAATGGTTTGCTAGGAAGGGTGAAAAAGGTTAGAGGCTGACGCGGCAAATTGGGAGGCTTGAAGAGCAAAAGATAGGTAGCACAGCAAAGCGATAGAACGAAGCAACTAGCATAGCAATGATAGTAGTGAGATCCATGGTAGCGGTCATCTTGCCTAAAATCCCGCTAGGAAGAAGAACGAGTTCGTGAAGAAGATGAAGCCACGAAGACGAACCAAGCGTACATCAACGAATCCTCATGATCGCAACAAAATGGGAACTATCGAGAAGAAGCACACACCACGGTAAACACACCACACATATACATGACATGATGCACAACCAAACATGATGCATGAAAAAACTAGATGAGGCTACTCATGGCAAGAGATGATGCAAACAAGAACAACACATCAAGGCAAGTTTAAATGAGGTCGGAAACAACATATAACAATTCCGGTAAGTCCTGATATGCAAATTTAGAAATTGGTCCAGATCTGAATAGGCCTTATGTTCAAGTTGTTAAACAGCAAGTCAAGATGCACCACGATGAACTACACGAAATTCTAGTCAAGTTACATATAAAGTTCATTAGATTCGGAGCTACGGCCTAGAAAATATGAGCAAAACAAGTTCAGCATGGCATTGATGCAAAATGCATCCAAACATCAAGCAAACACCTCAAAGCAAGGATGCAACATGATAATATGAAACTACATGCAAAATCATGCAGAGCACACTCAAAACGGAGCAACGGTTCAACACAAACAATCTGTCCATAACAGCAACTAGACATCTAGCAAGCATCAAAACAGTAAGCTACAGAACCTTAACGTAATAACAAAAGGCATGGGCATGAAGTATAGGTAAAGCATGACAAAACATGAACACTGAGCTATCTCCATAAATCACTAGAACATGCTCAAAAGGACATGGCAAGATTGCAAATAATAACAGTTTCAGACTTGGCAGGAATAACATCAGGTTGCAATGTTTAGAGCTATCAAAAAACATGTTACAGAAGCTTATCATGGCAAACAAAGGCATGGCATGAATCTACTAATTGCATATAACAAAAGTCCCTTACTGACCATGAGCCAAAAGGGCACAGAAAATATGATGGCACCCATGTAAACATGGCAAAAGATATGACAGATTCATACATGGCAGGAACAACAATAAGTAAGCATGTTGGTGAGCTTGTACCACTCACCACATAGCAATACATGGTATGGCAAGGTGACCAACAGTAATAAGGCATGTTTGTGAAGCTAAGCATGGCAAGAGCAAGTTCATAGGGTGCATGGATCACTAGCAAGGCTCATGGCAAATCTGAACTTAATGCTAATAGGCTGACAACAACATTATTTAGCAATTAGAGAGCAAGATAGCAACATGTTACAGCAGGCTATAAATGCAACCACGGACACGAATGGATAGAGCATGATATGTATAACAAAACATCCTTAGTTAACATCTCCAGATTATGCATAGAATGACTTGTAGAAGCAGGTTTACATAGCAACAAAATATAACAGAATCAACCTAGAAAAACAGTAACATCAAGTAACCTACTTCACGAGATCGATGCACTCACTACAAGAATCACAAAAAAACATGGATGGCACCACCGTAAAGATGGCATGACATAGTTCAAAACACATGTAGGGCTCAAACTCATAAGATGCACACATCAAATGCAACAAAAATGACAAATCATCAAGTTATAACAGTTTCAGCAGATTAACATCATATAGCAGTCTTGCTACGACGATTCAGGCATCAAGATGGACCCAAATGAAGATGATACAATGGAATGAAATGAAGATCATCTCACAGCGAACGTTTTGACATATTACACGCATAAAATGGAGCAGGATGCACAGAGTTATGATGCCATGAACATGGCATGATAATGTCAAAATCTCAGGGATTTGGTGGAAATTTCAACCTCCGAAACTGGACGCGGTCGTGCGGGACGGAGAGATCCGGATCGGGCGCGGGCGTTTGGATGGGCTCCTGGTGGATCTCGTCCCGGTCCGGGGCGACCGGTCCGGCGGCTCCGGTGAGAGCTCCGGCGAGGGCGACGGGAGGCGGCGTTGGCGAGGGGCAGCGAGGGGCCGGCCGGGCGGCGAGATCCGAGGCGGCGAAGGCGACGGCGAGCGCCGGGGCGGCGCGGGGCCGCGACCGGAGGCGGGGCGCACGGCGGCGCAGCGGAGGGCGGCGGGGGAGCCTCGGGCGGCGGCGGCAGAGGGCGCCAGCGCGGGGGATCCGGGCGGCAGCGGCGGATCTGGGTCGCGGGGACCCGCAGCGGGAGGCAAGGCGGGCGCGGAGCTCGCCGGCGGCTAGGCGAGGTCGCCGGCGGGAGGTGCGAGGCGGTAGGGGCGCACGGTGCGCGGGGCGGCGTGCGCGGGCCTGGGCGGGCCGCGCCTGGGCCCGGCGGGCCGCAGCAGCGGGGACGGCAGGCCTGGATTGGGCGCGGGGGCGGACGTGTCCGTCGGCGGGAGGAGGAAGAAGGCTAGGGTTTCGTCCGTGAATTTCGGGGGAGAGGGCATATTTATAGGTAGAGGGAGCTAGGAGAGTCCAAATGGGGTGCGGTTTTCGCCCACACGATCGTGATCGAACGACCGAGAGCATAGAGGGGGTTTGGATGGGTTTTGGGCCACTTTGAAGGGGGGTTTTGGGCTGCAAACAAAAGAGGCTTTTACGGTACCCTGGTTAACCGTTGGAGTATCAAACGACCTCCAAATGGCACGAAACTTGACAGGCGGTCTACCGTTGGTGTACCAAGGCTGCTTGGCAAACCTCGGTCCATTCCGAGAATGTTTAACACCCGCACATGAAAAGAGACAAGAAGGGGACGCCGGATGACATAGGAGTGTCGGATTGCAAAACGGACAACGGGGAAAATGCTCGGATGCATGAGACGAACACGTATGCAAAATGAGATGCACATGATGACATGATATGAAATGCAGATGATGACATGGCAAAATGCAGCACGCAAGCAAATGACATGGCAATGACGGCGAATAACTGGCGGACACCTGGCGCATCGAATCCGGGGCGTTACAGTGTGTGACCGCGTCTACGGCACTCGCCGCCAAATCCAGATAAGCATCCTCCGCACCCCACAGCTGGCCCAACAGAGCATACTTAGGATCCATAAATTTCCTCCGCAGCAGAAAGGGCTTTCCAGCCGCGATATCCCCGGCTTGACGTAGCTCCTCCTTTATAGCTCTCATCGCAGAGCGGACATCCTTGGCTTCCGTGGTGGCCTTCTTCAGGTCCTCTTGCTCCGCTCGACGTTCTTTTTCAAGAAACTCGTAGCGGTCGGTAGCATTCTTCAACTTCCCGGCCATCTCCGCCATTTCCTCCCTGCTTTGGTAGTGAGAAGCTTGTTCGGCTTTTAGCTCTTTGGCCGCCCTCAAGGCAGCCGCATCACTTTTTCTGGCTTGCTCCTTGACTCGGGCTAGCTCCGCCCGAAGGTTCTCCGTAGCAGCGGCACCATATGTATAAAGCATACATGTTGTAAGGCATGGGCGACAAGCTCCCTTACCAGGTGTCCGCGGAGAAGTTGCATACCTTGTGACTCGTCAAGCCGCTTATTGACAAGCGCGATGTCCGCATCCGCCACGTCAAGTTGCCGCGTCAGTTCGGCAAATTGATCAGTCCGGCTGGCCACCGAACGCTCCGCCACCTATATAGGACATGCGACATCTTACAACTGAGATTATGATCCTCGACGCGCTGTCACTTTCAACAATGTACCGAGTCTCAGGGGCTACTATCTATACACGGCGCATTCTATATGCAAAACTGTCAGAAGGTATATCATTTTTGCGTACCTCAAACGCCGTCAGTAAACTTCTGACGGCTTCATGCAATCCGCTCTCACCGGATGAAATCCTTTCAATCACCATACCCATTAACACACGGTGATCTTCTGAGATAGACGCTCGCCCGAGCAGATCCTTCAGCTCCTCCGACCGTACACCAGTTGGCGCCCGACCTCCCGGCCCCACCGGACTCGGGGAAACCCTCCGCGACGACACCTCAGGGTCGCCTGCCCCGCATGACGGTGTGGCAGATGGAGGCGTTTCGCTCTCCATCATTTCCGGACGAAGATCCCCCGAAGATGAGCTCTGCTAAGAAGGGCTGAGATCCGAACTACAAGGTAAAACTTCGGTTATCTTCAGAAATAAAAACAGGGATGTCCCTTATTACAAAACTCCCCTTTCTACTTAAGGCTCGCTGGAGGGCTGATCCCCTTGGGGAAATAGTGCGGCCGGGGCTTCTCCTGGCGCAGGACCCTCTGGTGAAGATTTCTTCCCCCGCTTTGAGGCCTTGGCCTCCCGATCTTCAGAAGCGGTCCTATTCTCCCCCTAGAGGGAGGGATTCTCGATCCCCCCTTTCTTGAAAGCCTCCTTCGCGGAGGCAGTAGTTTCCCTGTTCCCCCCTTTGCCCTTTTCCAAAGGCACAGCCTCCAGCATCTTGGTTAACACAGGATCTGGCGTGGTCTCAGGGAGGGGGGCCGGACACCTTATTAGTTTTGCTTTCGCTATCCACTCCTGTTCAAGGGACAACTCTTTACAGGGCAAGTTTATGATAAATGTACGGATAGCGTGTCCGGGCATAGGACTACTTACTTGAGTATCCGGGCGATTGCAGCTCGGACCTGCATCCTCGGTCAAGTCCGGACACATCTCTTGTGATCCGAAGAACAGTTTATACATCTCCACGGGCGTCGCGCCCATGAAGTGTTGGAGAGCTCGTGGTCCCTCCGGATTAAATTCCCACAGGCGGAGGGGGCGACGTTTGCAGGGCAGAAGGCGCCGAATCAGCATGACCTGCACCACTATGACCAGATTGATCTCTCTCTCTTGGAGGTCTCGAATACGGCCCTGCAGCAGAGGCACGTGCTTGGATGGCCCCCAGTCGAGCCCTTTGTTGACCCATGATGCCAGCCGCTGTGGAGGACCTGGGCGGAAGGCAGGTGGCGCCACCCATTTGGTGCCCCTGGGAGCGGTGATGTAAAACCACTCATGTTGCCATAAACCGAGCACCTCTTGAAAAGAGCCATCGGGGCATGGAGCGTCAACATTTTTTTCTTATAACAGCCCCTACGCACTCTGTCTGCTGCCCCTTGATCATCTTCGGCTCCACTTTGAAGGTCTTGAGCCACAATCCGAAGTGAGGGGTAATGCGGAGGAAGGCTTTGCATATGACAATGAACGATGAGATGGGGAGGATGGACTCCGGATCCAAGTCGTGGAATTCCAGCCCATAATAAAACATGAGCCCCCTCACAAAAGGGTCCGTCGGGAAGCCTAAACCCCGAAGGAAGTGAGACACGAACACCACGCTCTCACCAGGCTCGGGAGTAGGAATAACCTGCCCTTGGGCAGGCAGCCTATGCAAAATTTCACCAGTTAGATACCTGGCGTCTCTCAGCTTTAGCACGTCTTCTTCCGTGATGGAAGAAGGCATCCACCGGCCTTGCAGGTCGGAACCGGACATCATCGAAGGTCTGAAGCGCCTGAATCTGGAGCTTTGGGTGTTGGAACTCGAGGCGAGGGGCGTATTCGATTGAGATTGAAAGAAAGGAGCAGGCCTTGGTCTCGTTATAAAGAGGTTGAATACCAAGAGACCTCCCCGTGGCCGTTTGGGACTCGCCTTCGATAGAGGGGGCATGCCAACGGGCACGGTTGGGTTACCCACGCCCGTATTGATGAGGATCCCGGAATAAAGGGGGGCACGATCTCCGCTTTGATAAGATGTGCCAAGGAAACCGCCTCGCTAAACGCGCTGAGGTGGGACAGCAAAAAACGATTTGAATAAAGGCCTGGACATGGTGTGATGTCACGCCGCGGAATACGTCAGGAGATCTGTGTAAAGATTATTCGCTCTACGGTGGTATGTGGCACTTGTTTTGCAGAGCCGGACACTATCCTTGTGTTCAAAATCTTCTATGAAGTATTCGGAGGAGGAACCCGCCTTGCAATGCCGAAGACAATATGCACGCCGGACTCGTCGTCATTGAAGCGTGGTTTAGGGGCTACTAAGGGAGTCCTGGATTAGGGGGTGTCCGGATGGCCGGACTATCACTGTTGGCCGGACTCCTAGACTATGAAGATACAAGATTGAAGACTCCGTCCCGTGTCCGGATGGGACTTTCCTTGGCGTGGAAGGAAAGCTTGGCAATACGGATATGTAGATCTCCTACCATTGTAACCGACTCTGTGTAACCCTAGCCCTCTCCGGTGTCTATATAAATCGGAGGGTTTTAGTCCGTAGGACGAACAACAATCATACCATAGGCTAGCTTCTAGGGTTTAGCCTCTCTGATCTCGTGGTAGATCTACTCTTGTACTACCCATATCATCAATATTAATCAAGCAGGAGTAGGGTTTTACCTCCATTGAGAGGGCCGGAACCTGGGTAAAAACATCGTGTCCCTTGTCTCCTGTTACCATCCACCTAGACGCACAGTTCGGGACCCCCTACCCGAGATCCGCCGGTTTTGACACCGACACTTTTGCTTATTACTTCTACAACAAGCTATCCCTCACGCTCGCGGTGGACGGACATGCAGCAGTGGATTCGACACTGTAGAAGCAGTAGTATTAACATCTTGTTCGTCTTCTCAAAGAGGCAAAGAGCCAAGCTCAACCCGAACGTGGCAGTTGCGAACATTGGAGCACGGATATTGCCAGGCTCTTGCATGAGACAAAATTGCTACGTGAGCCCACTATTGTACTAGTACATAAAACTACTTGCTAGTATAGCCCTGTAAACCAGAAAGGAGTATTTGCCCTTCTAGATATTTCAACAAGTGACTAGACTACACCGGACGGAGTACATATGGAGAAAAATGAGTGAATCTGCACCGTAAATAAATACATATGGAGAAAGGTGCACAATATTGAGTATACTGACTAGTCTCTTTTTTACACGCATTTACATTTTTTTGACACAGTACAGATGCAAGTGCTCATATACATGTGCATACACTCACCCCTATGAACGCACACACGTACGGCACTATCATCTTGAAATTTATGAAGTCACCATAGGCAGCCCGTCGTCGACGGGAACGTCTGCTGACTCCTGACACGTGATAGACGCAAGTGGTAGTCGCCTCCATAGGTGCTTGAATGGCAAGGAGGGATTGGGTAGCGGTTCCCGAGACGTTGAATGGTCAATGACGCATCCTCAATTACATGCAGAGGGAATTAATTGGAGAAGCGGAATAGAGCTAGCACGATGTGAATGCAACAATGTGAACGGTCAATGATGCATCCCCAATTACATGCAGAGGGGGTCACTGGTTTTAAGTCACCTGACTTATAAGTTGGTGACTTATTTGAAACCAAACAGGCCCTAAAGGCACCCCACCACTTCAATCCATCCACTCCCAAGTCTCTGCGCAACACTGCTCACTCCAATCCAAGACCAAGTGACCAAAAGCCACACACACCTATGGAGGCGATGGACGCGAGAAGCAGTCGTCTGTGCCAAATCATCCAAGGCGCCGGTCTGCGGCCACGCACCATGCAGCGTTTCCAGACGGTGCTGGCGACCGCAGGCATCATAGCCCTCGCCGACGCCGGCTTCGCCTCTCGCATGGACGACATGATGGTCAACTCCATCCGCAAGTTCACCGCCGTCAAGGAGCGCGCGGACGACATTGCTGTATTGCTCCAGCCCACGCGCCCAGGCTCCTCATTGCCTACCACCCTCATCGGCCTCCATGGTGATGAACTCTTGCAAGCCCTGGTGGCCCTGCAGGTGCCAGAAGTCGTGACAAATAATGTGCACCTTGAGGCCGCGCTCGCCGCGCAGCGCCTCGCCATGCAAGAAACCGTCGACCTGCACATCCACGTCTACGAAGAAATCGTCTACATAGTCCACTACAAGGCAAGCGAGGACAGAAAGACGTTGTCCTTCTTCCAGCGGCAGGAATCTTTGGATGCCATTGTTCATAAGCACGTCGACCTGGCCACGAAAGCCGCTGCTACTTAGGCGCCGTTCGATGGGCCAGCGCCCAGAGTCGAGGAGGTGGACGTCGTTGATAGATGCCTCTCTTCTTCTTGTACCACAAAAAAAATACACTTCCGTGATGATACGTGTTTCTCACAGTAGGTCGCATTTTTTGTCATGCATGTACATCCATGATGATTTTATGACAGAATCAAGATAGTCATACTTGTGCTGTCGTAGAAGTGTTCCATGACATTACCAAAATTATCATCATGGAAGTGTCCACTTCCATGACGATAAATCGCGCGTCACAGAAGTGCTTTCATCAAGGGTGACCAACACGTGGCATCCACCATAACGGAACGCCGTTAAGCTATCGGGTCGGGTTTTGGATCCGATAACTCGTTAACAGCCCCGACCAATGGGGATTTTCCACGTGTAAAATCATCATTGGCTGGAGGAAACACGTGTCGGCTCATCGTTGGGACATATGTCATCCACTCATTTGACAAAAGGTGCCTATGATACGTCGATACGTGGCACGACCCAACAGAGGCCCATTCTTGTGAAAAGGCCGGCCCGTTTGACTTGGTCAAAAGGTGGCGGGACGACCCATGGAAAGCCTGTTAATGACCTGTTCGCATATAACCCATTTACAGTCCGCTAACCCAAGGCCCGTTATGCCCTATCCGAATTAGGACCAGTAGCGTCATCTGGGCCATCCAATATGATTCCAGCCCATTTTCACTTCTGGCCAATGTATGGCCCATGACGTCTTTCGGCCCATATTTGGCCCTTTGTAACTCTTGGCCCATTAACGGCCCGTAATGAACAATGTATAACTTTACACCCACTAATGGCCGGTGGTGAAACCGGCCTGTAATGAATAGTGTATCACTTTATACCCATTAACAGCCCATTATTCCGTTGGGCCATTTCTAGCCCATGTTATCTTTCAGCCTTCTCAGAGCCCATTTATTCATGGGCTCATTTCCAACATTCATTTACTTACAGTCCGTTACTGTCATTTTCTGCTTGTGGGCCAAATTCAGCCCGTGGTGACAGTTGGCCCGTTTGTGGTCTGTTAATACGTTGGGCCATTTTCATAGCGTCATCAAATACGGCCTATTAACGATGGCCCGTTATGGTCGGCCCATGAATGGACGATTCCAACTCTAGCCCGTCTACGGCCCATTAAAGGCCCGTACAAGACCCATAAATGAGTCGGCCCTTACAAGGCCCATGGATCCTACGAGACGTAGAAGGCCCATGGATCCTACGAGACGTAGAAGGCCCATGGATCCTATGAGACGTAGAAGGCCCATGGATCCGACGGCCCATTGAAGGCCATAGATCCGACGGCCCGTACATGGCCCATGGATCGTACGGCCCGTGGAGGGCCATGGTCACTACAACGTTTGGGCAAGTTGGCCCCCGTTTGAATGATATAGCATATTCAAAGAATTATCCTACTCAATACTATCACCTCTAAAAAACATACAGTATACAACAAAGAGACCAAGGCATAGAAACGTAGAATAATCCTACACTATACAATAAAGAAATTACAGCCAATTATACCCACTGGGCATTATGGTTCCGCACAGGTGATAATAAAGCATACACAAACAACTAATTACATACACTGGGAAAATACAGCTCATACATCATAGACGCGCATCAACTTAACTCCATTTGAACTATAATCTCTTCAGAAAATAGGATTGGCTGGATTCAGATAGCACAAATTTCAGTCTGCAAAATCTCCAATTCCTTCTGTTGGAAATATGCCCTAGAGGCAATAATAAAAGTATTATTATTATATTTCCTTGTTCATGATAATTGTCTTTTATTCATGCTATAACTGTATTATCCGGAAATCGTAATACACGTGTGAATATATAGACCACAATATGTCCCTAGTGAGCCTCTAGTTGACTAGCTCGTTGTGATCAACAGATAGTCATGGTTTCCTGGCTATAGACATTGGATGTCGTTGATAACGGGATCACATCATTAGGAGAATGATGTGATGGACAAGACCCAATCCTAAGACTAGCACAAAAGATCGAGTAGTTCGTTTGCTAGAGCTTTGCCAATGTCAAGTATCTCTTCCTTTGACCATGAGATCGTGTAACTCCTGGATACCGTAGGAGTGCTTTGGGTGTATCAAACGTCACAACGTAACTGGGTGACTATAAAGGTGCACTACAGGTATCTCCGAAAGTATCTATTGTTTTATGCGGATCGAGACTGGGATTTGTCACTCCGTGAAAACGGAGAGGTATCTCTGGGCCCACTCGGTAGGACATCATCATTTGCGCAAATGTGACCAAGGAGTTGATCACGGGATGACGTGTTACGGAACGAGTAAAGAGACTTGCCGGTAACAAGATTGAACAAGGTATCGGTATACCGACGATCGAATCTCGGGCAAGTAACATACCGATAGACAAAGGGAATTGAATACGGGATCGATTGAGTCCTTGACATCGTGGTTCATCCGATGAGATCATCGTGGAACATGTGGGAGCCATCATGGGTATCCAGATCCCGTTGTTGGTTATTGACCGGAGAACGTCTCGGTCATGTCTGCATGTCTCCCGAACCCGTAGGGTCTACACACTTAAGGTTCGATGACGCTAGGGTTATAAAGGAAGCTTGTATGTGGTTACCGAATGTTGTTCGGAGTCCCGGATGAGATCCCGGACGTCACGAGGAGTTCCGGAATGGTCCGGAGGTAAAGATTTATATATAGGAAGTCCTGTTTCGGCCATCGGGACAATTTTCGGGGTCATCGGTATTGTACCGGGACCACCGGAAGGGTCCCGGGGGCCCACCGGGTGGGGCCACCTGCCCCGGGGGGCCACATGGGCTGTAGGGGGTGCGCCTTGGCCTACATGGGCCAAGGGCACCAGCCCCAAGAGGCCCATGCGCAAGGAAACTTGGGGAGGGAAGAGTCCTCAAGGGGGAAGGCACCTCCGAGGTGCCTTGGGGAGGATGGACTCCTCCCCCTCCTTAGCCGCACCCCTTCCTTGGAGGAGGGGGCAAGGCTGCGCCTCCCCCTTCTCCCCTGCCCCTATATATAGTGGAGGGGAGGGAGGGCATCCACACCTGAGCCCTTGGCGTCTCCCTCCCTCCCGTGACACCTCCTCTTCTCCCATGGTGCTTGGCGAAGCCCTGCGGGATTGCCACGCTCCTCCACCACCACCACGCCGTTGTGCTGCTGTTGGATGGAGTCTTCCTCAACCTCTCCCTCTCTCCTTGCTGGATCAAGGCGTGGGAGACGTCACCGGGCTGTACGTGTGTTGAACGCGGAGGTGCCGTCCGTTCGGCACTAGGATCATCGGTGATCTGAATCACGACGAGTACGACTCCATCAACCCTGTTCACTTGAACGCTTCCACTTAGCGATCTACAAGGGTATGTAGATGCACTCTCCTTTCTACTCGTTGCTGGTCTCTCCATAGATAGATCTTGGTGTTACGTAGGAAAATTTTTGAATTTCTACTACGTTCCCCAACAGTGGTATCAGAGCTAGGTCTATTGCGTAGATTCTTTGCACGAGTAGAACACAAAGTAGTTGTGGGCGTTGATGTTGTTCAATATGCTTACCGTTACTAGTCCAATCTTGTTTCGACGGTATTTTGGGATGAAGCGGCCCGGACCGACCTTACACGTACTCTTACGTGAGACAGGTTCCACCGATTGACATGCACTTGGTGCATAAGGTGGCTAGCGGGTGCCAGTCTCTCCCACTTTAGTCGGAACGGATTCGATGAAAAGGGTCCTTATGAAGGGTAAATAGCAATTGGCATATCTCGTTGTGGTCTTGCGTAGGTAAGAAACGTTCTTGCTAGAAACCCATAGCAGCCACGTAAAACATGCAACAACAATTAGAGGACGTCTAACTTGTTTTTGCAGGGTATGCTATGTGATGTGATATGGCCAAGAAGAATGTGATGAATGATATGTGATGTATGAGATTGATCATGTTCTTGTAATAGGAATCACGACTTGCATGTCAATGAGTATGACAACCGGCAGGAGCCATAGGAGTTGTCTTTATTTTTTGTATGACCTGCGTGTCATTGAAGAACGCCATGTAAATTACTTTACTTTATTGCTAAACGCGTTAGCCATAGAAGTAGAAGTAGTCGTTGGCGTGACAACTTCATGAAGACACGATGATGGAGATCATGATGATGGAGATCATGGTGTCATGCCGGTGACGATGATGATCATGGAGCCCCGAAGATGAAGATCAAAAGGAGCAAAATGATATTGGCCATATCATGTCACTATTTGATTGCATGTGATGTTTATCATGTTTATGCATCTTGTTTACTTAGGACGACGGTAGTAAATAAGATGATCCCTTACAAAATTTCAAGAAGTGTTCCCCCTAACTGTGCACCGTTGCTACAGTTCGTCGCTTCTAAGCACCACGTGATGATCGGGTGTGATGGATTCTTACGTTCACATACAACGGGTGTAAGACAGTTTTACACAGCGAAAACACTTAGGGTTAACTTGACGAGCCTAGCATGTGCAGACATGGCCTCGGAACACGGAGACCGAAAGGTCGAGCATGAGTCGTATAGCAGATACGATCAACATGAAGATGTTCACCGACGTTAACTAGTCCGTCTCACGTGATGATCGGACACGGCCTAGTTGACTCGGATCATGTGATCACTTAGATGACCAGAGGGATGTCTATCTAAGTGGGAGTTCATAAGATGAACTTAATTATCCTGAACATAGTCAAAAGACCTTTTGCAAATTATGTCGTAGCTCACGCTATAGTTCTACTGTTTAGATATGTCCCTAGAGAAAATATAGTTGAAAGTTGATAGTAGCAATTATGCGATCAGTAGAAAGCTCATGTCCTTAATGCACCGCTCAATGTGCTGAACCCCAAACGTCGTTTGTGGATGTTTCGAACATCGAACATACACGTTTTGATAACTACGTGATAGTTCAATTAAATGGTTTAAGTAGAGGCACCAAAGACGTTTTCGAAACGTCGTGGAACATATGAGATGTTTCGAGGGCTGAAATTGGGATTTAAGGCTCGTGCTCACGTCAAGAGGTATAAGACCTCCGACGATTTTCTTAGCCTGCAAACTAAGGGAGAAAAGCTCAATCGTTGAGCTTGTGCTCAGATTGTCTGAGTGCAACAATCACTTGAATCAAGTGGGAGTTAATCTTCCAGATGAGATAGTGATGTTTCCCCAAAGTCATTGCCACCAAGCTGCTAGAGCTTCGTGATGAACTATAACATATCAGGGATAAATAAGATGATCCTTGAGGTATTCACGATGTTTGACACCGCGAAAATAGAAATCAAGAAGGAGCATCAATTGTTGATGGTTGGTGAAACCACTAGTTTCAAGAAGGGCAAGGGAAAGAAGGGATACTTCATGAAACGGCAATTCAGCTGCTGCTCTAGTGAAGAAACCCAAGGTTGAACCCAAACCCGAGACTAAGTGCTTCTGTAATAATGGGAACAACCACTGGAGCAGGATTACCCTAGATACTTGGTAGATGAGAAGGCTGGCAAAGTCGATAGAAGTATATTGGATATACATTATGTTAATGTGTACTTTACTAGTACTCCTAGTAGCACCAGGGTATTGGATACCGGTTCGGTTGCTAAGTGTTAGTAACTCGAAATAAAAGCTATGGAATAAAACGGAGACTAGCTAAAGGAGAGCTGACAGTATGTGTTGGAAGTGTTTCCAAGTTTGATGTGATCTAACATCGCACGCTCCCTCTACCATCAAGATTAGTATTAAACCTGAATAAGTGCTCTTGCACCTAAAGGAATGGTTTATTGAATCTTGATCGTAGTGATACACATGTTCATGCCAAAAGATAGTAATGATAGTACCACCTATTTGTGGCACTGCCACGTAAGTCATATCGGTATAAAATGCATGAAGAAGCTCCATGTTGATGGATCTTTGGACTCACTCATTTTTGAAAAGTTTGAGACATGCGAACCATGTCTATTGGTATATATGCATGAAGAAACTCCATGCAAATGGACCGTTTGAACTCACTTGATTTTGAATCACTTGAGATATGCAAATCATACCACATGGGCAAGATGACTGAAAAGCCTCGGTTTCAGTAAGATGGAACAAGATAGCAACTTGTTGGAAGTAACACATTTTGATGTGTGTAGTCCAATGAGTGCTGAGGCATGCAGTGAATATCATTATGTTCTTACTTCATAGATGATTCCAGTAGATGTTGAATATATTTACTTGATGAAACACAAGTCTGAATTATTGAATGGTTCAAGTAATTTCAGAGTAAAGTTGAAGATCATCGTGACAAGAGGATAAAATGTCTATGATAAGATCATAGAGATGAGTATCTAAGTTACAAGTTTTGGCACACAATTAAGACATTGTGGAAATTGTTTCGCAATTAATACCGCCTGGAACACCATAGTGTGATGGTGTGTCCGAACATCATAACTGCACCCTATTGGATATGATGCATACCATGATGTCTCTTATCGAATTACCACTATCGTTCATGGGTTAGGCATTAGAGACAACCACATTCACTTTAAATAGGGCACCACGTAATTCCGATGAGATGACACCGTATGAATTATGGTTTAGACAAACCTAAGTTGTCGTTTCTTAAAGGTTTGGGGCTGCGATGCTTATGTGAAAAAGTTTCAGGATTGATAAGCTCGAGCCCAAAGCGGATAAAATGCATCTTCATAGGACACCCAAAACAGTTGGGTATACCTCCTAATTCAGATCCGAAAGCAATATGGATTGTTTCTTGAATCGGGTCCTTTCTCGAGGAAAGGTTTCTCTCGAAAGAATTGAGTGGGAGGATGGTGGAGACTTGATGAGGTTATTGAGCCGTCTCTTCAACTAGTGTGTGGCAGGGCACAGGAAGTTGTTCCTGTGGCACCTACACCAATTGAAGTGGAAGCTTATGATATTGATCATGAAACTTCGGATCAAGTCACTACCAAACCTCGTAGGGTGACAAGGATGCGTACTACTTCAGAGTGGTACGGTGATCCTGTCTTGAAGGTCATGTTGCTAGACAACAATGAACCTACGAGCTATGGAGAAGCGATGGTGGGCCCGGATTCCGATAAATGGCTCGAGGCCATAAAATCCGAGAACGGATCCATGGACTTTGGTGGACTTGCCCGATGGACGGCAAGCCATTGAAATAAATGGATCTTTAAGAAGAAGACGGACGTGGATGTCACCATCTATGAAGCTCGACTTGTGGCGAAGTGTTTTCCGACAAGTTCAAGGAGTTGACTACGATGAGATTTTCTCACTCGTAGCGATGCTTAAAGTCCGTCGGAATCATGTTAGCATTAGCTGCATTTATGAAATCTGGCAGATGGATGTCAAGACAAGTTTCCTTACTAGTTTTCGTAAGGAAAGGTTGTATGCAATACAATCAGAAAAGTTTTGTCGATCCTGAGGATGCTAAAAGGTATGCTAGCTCCAGCGATCCTTCTAAGGACTGGAGTAAGCATCTCGGAGTTGGAATGTATGCTTTGATGATGATCAAAGATTTTGGGTTTGTACAAAGTTTATGAGAAACTTGTATTTCCAAAGAAGTGAGTGGGAGCACTATAGAATTTCTGATGAGTATATGTTGATCAGAAATGATGTAGAATTTCTAGAAAGCATATAGGGTTATTTGAAAGGTGTTTTTCAATAGAAAACCTGGATTAAGCTACTTGAACATTGAGCATCGAGATCTATAAGGATAGATCAAAATGCTTAATAATACTTTCAAATGAGCACATACCTTGACATGATCTTGAAGGTGTTCAAGATGGACCAGTCAAAGAAGGAGTTCTTGCCTGAGTTGTAAGGTACGAAGTTAAGACTTAAAGCTCGACCACGGCAGAATAGAGAGAAAGGACGAAGGTCGTCCCCTATGCTTAAGACATAGGCTCTTCAGTATGCTATGCTGTGTACCGCACCTGAAGTGTGCCTTGCCATGAGTCAGTCAAGGGGTACAAGAGTGATCCAAGAATGGCTCACAGGACAGCGGTCAAAGTTATCCTTAGTAACTAGTGGACTAAGGAATTTTCTCGATTATGGAGGTGGTAAAAGAGTTCGTCGTAAAGGGTTACGTCGATGCAAGCTTGACACCTATCCGGATAGCTCTGAGTAGAGATACCGGATACATATAATGGAGCAACAATTTAGAATAGCTCCAAGTAGAACAGTTATTTGGATTAGCTCCAAATAGAGCGTGGTAGCTACATCTAGGAGATGACATAGAGATTTGTAAAACACACACGGATCTGAAAGGTTCGGACCCGTTGACTAAAACCTCTCTCACAAGCAACATGATCAAACCTAAAACTCATTGAGTATTAATCACATAGTGATGTGAACTAGACTACTGATTCTAGTAAACTCTTGGGTGTTAGTCACATGGCGATGTGACCTGTGAGTGTTAATCACATGGCGATGTGAACTAGATTATTGACTCTAGTGCAAGTGGGAGACTGTTGGAAATATGCCCTAGAGGCAATAATAAAAGTATTATTATTATATTTCCTTGTTCATGATAATTGTCTTTTATTCATGCTATAACTGTATTATCCGGAAAACGTAATACACATGTGAATATATAGACCACAATATGTCCCTAGTGAGCCTCTAGTTGACTAGCTCGTTGTGATCAACAGATAGTCATGGTTTCCTGGCTATGGACATTGGATGTCGTTGATAACGGGATCACATCATTAGGAGAATGATGTGATGGACAAGACCCAATCCTAAGACTAGCACAAAAGATCGAGTAGTTCGTTTGCTAGAGCTTTGCCAATGTCAAGTATCTCTTCCTTTGACCATGAGATCGTGTAACTCCTAGATACCGTAGGAGTGCTTTGGGTGTATCAAACGTCACAACGTAACTGGGTGACTATAAAGGTGCACTACAGGTATCTCCGAAAGTATCTATTGTTTTATGCGGATCGAGACTGGGATTTGTCACTCCGTGAAAACGGAGAGGTATCTCTGGGCCCACTCGGTAGGACATCATCATTTGCGCAAATGTGACCAAGGAGTTGATCACGGGATGATGTGTTACGGAACGAGTAAAGAGACTTGCCGGTAACGAGATTGAACAAGGTATCGGTATACCGACGATCGAATCTCGGGCAAGTAACATACCGATAGACAAAGGGAATTGAATACGGGATCGATTGAGTCCTTGACATCGTGGTTCATCCGATGAGATCATCGTGGAACATGTGGGAGCCATCATGGGTATCCAGATCCCGCTGTTGGTTATTGACCGGAGAACGTCTCGGTCATGTCTGCATGTCTCCCGAACCCGTAGGGTCTACACACTTAAGGTTCGATGACGCTAGGGTTATAAAGGAAGCTTGTATGTGGTTACCGAATGTTGTTCGGAGTCCCGGATGAGATCCCGGACGTCACGAGGAGTTCCGGAATGGTCCGGAGGTAAAGATTTATATATAGGAAGTCCTGTTTCGGCCATCGGGACAATTTTCGGGGTCATCGGTATTGTACCGGGACCACCGGAAGGGTCCCGGGGGCCCACCGGGTGGGGCCACCTGCCCCGGGGGGCCACATGGGCTGTAGGGGGTGCGCCTTGGCCTACATGGGCCAAGGGCACCAGCCCCAAGAGGCCCATGCGCAAGGAAACTTGGGGAGGGAAGAGTCCTCAAGGGGGAAGGCACCTCCGAGGTGCCTTGGGGAGGATGGACTCCTCCCCCCTCCTTAGCCGCACCCCTTCCTTGGAGGAGGGGGCAAGGCTGCGCCTCCCCCTTCTCCCCTGCCCCTATATATAGTGGAGGGGAGGGAGGGCATCCACACCTGAGCCCTTGGCGTCTCCCTCCCTCCCGTGACACCTCCTCTTCTCCCATGGTGCTTGGCGAAGCCCTACGGGATTGCCACGCTCCTCCACCACCACCACGCCGTTGTGCTGCTGTTGGATGGAGTCTTCCTCAACCTCTCCCTCTCTCCTTGCTGGATCAAGGCGTGGGAGACGTCACCGGGCTGTACGTGTGTTGAACGCGGAGGTGCCGTCCGTTCGGCACTAGGATCATCGGTGATCTGAATCACGACGAGTACGACTCCATCAACCCCGTTCACTTGAACGCTTCCGCTTAGCGATCTACAAGGGTATGTAGATGCACTCCCCTTTCTACTCGTTGCTGGTCTCTACATAGATAGATCTTGGTGTTACGTAGGAAATTTTTTGAATTTCTGCTACGTTCCCCAACACCTTCATGGTTACCTTAGTGTCTTGTTTCAGTTTTTTGACTCCTGCATCTAATACCTGCATGTCCAGTCTCAACTTCTTGATTATACGTTGACAATCATGTACACGTGGTCTTGCCACCTCTAGTTGATGCTCGAGAACATCAGCACATTCCATTTCTCAATCCATAACCATTCGGTAACGGCCATGCCGCACTGCTCGCAGATCTTTGTGTTGATGTCACTTCATCCTAAAATGTTTCTATAAGTACACATGACTAGAGCAAAAATATAGTTACAACAGTGAAGCGAGCAAGACATTATTTTGTACTACATGGCAAAACAGGACTAACAATAATGTTACACGTCATGAAGCATAAGCAGGTGATATTTAAAAAATTATAAAAAAGATAGTCTGTGCAACCTGCTTACAGAAATCCCTCTTAGCTCACCAGAGAAGCACGATGTTGGGGCCCAATCGAAAACACAGACAAGTTACAAATTTAGACAGCACATTGTGTATAAGAAGCAAGCAGTTGGCCATTCTGTAGCTCAATTAAAGTCATAGGGAGCATAATGAACAACAGAGGGTTTCATACAACATACTACAGCAGGCAAAACTATGCAATCATTAGCCTAGTATAAACTAGATTGTGAGCCTCATGCAATAATAGTTGGTTAATAAAATTCAAAGCTTCATGCACACTTCGGCAGAGTAATTAAATGGTAAGGCCTTTAATTATGTCAACTAATAGTTATACAAGTACCCAACATCAGGCGTGATTCTTTGGGCATCTCATTAACTGAGGACAAATAGAGCAATTGAAAAGAGCAAATTAACTATGCCTGAAACAAACAAGGAATTGAACTATTGAGTTGCATACAGTGACTTACCTTAACAGGTTGAAGAGGCTCAGTGCAGCTCCTACTTCTCTTGCAAGGCTCTTTCCTAACATCTTGTACTTGGAAATCCTCAATCTTATCTTCATTGCACCCCCTCTGCAAGGTGACACAAACTAGTTACTCGTCTCCTTGGAAGATAAATATGCATACTTTCCAGTCTGTGAACACAAAAGGATGAGATTATAACAAAACAACACCACATAATGAAACATGCCGCATCTCTTGCACTTGCACACAATGAAATGAGCATTTACTATGTCTGCACTATGTAAAAACTAGGCATACCTTCAAACTGGATCTCCATGGTACTCTTGGAGAGCCTACTTTAGTGTACATCCAAACCTTTATGTCACCTATAAGTTAGACAAGGCCCCACTACAATAGCCCTTAGTGTTTAAATCGTTGACAAGCTATGTTAGAGTGTTAGGTTAAGAACGGCAAGTAATCAAAGATAACAGTCCTAGTATGGCTGGCTGATGCAAACAAGCAATTGAACAGATGTGTGAGCAAATCTTACATATCAAGAAAAGAAGCAAAGAAGGAGGCTTAAAGACCATCACATGACTGACCAGATTTAAGGGGCATTTAAACATCATGTGCAACATATGAACTAACATAAACATTGCATATTCCAGATTCTACAATGGAATGCACATGTATTAGGTTATGCCATGTATGATGATGCCTAAATGTACACTATAGCAGGCAGGAGTGATTCATCATTGCACGCACAATTGAATTGTAGGTTAAGGGCTAGTTCAATTCCGCCTTTTCAGGGCTTATTGTCAAAATAAGCCATAAAAGATGTTAAGAAGTCATTTTTGAGTTATGGGCTTGGATTTAACTAATTTCGCTTTGGAGGGGGGGGGTTCAGGTAGAACCTCACTAAAAATTGAAGGGAAGGGGAATAGTGAAATGACTCTGTTGTCTGCCTATATTACACTCAAAATGCAACTGCTGATGTGTGTCACACCTGACCCTCAAGTAAAAACAAACACGCAAGCGTTCATTGCCCTGCCTGCTTGCATCTCCTGTCCCCTCTCCCTCTACCTCGATTCCCTGCCTGCAGCACTAGGGTTCCTCCAGCGATTCGTCGCCACTGGTCCCATCTGCCTGGTCTTCGACGATGCTATGTCCAGCTAGGCTACTTAGCCGGCGGGTAGGGGCAAATCTCCCTGGCTGCTCCTCCCTCTAGTGCCACCCCTCATTCTCATGGTCTCCGGCAGCTACTCCACTATGGTTCGTCCAACGCACTACTCCGGTGGGTGCTGCACAACTACGGCTGATGCCACACTGCGGAAGAAGGCACCTTATTCCCCCTCCCCTCCTCCCAGGCCATTGCCTTGAGGTGCTGTTGAAGGATGGGCTCATCCAATAAGGTGAGGATCTCCTCTGATTTTTTGCCAAATTTTCATTCTGATCCACTATACGATGAATTGCTATGAGCTGCTTCTACTGCTGCTATATGATGCATTGCCATGAGCTGCTCCTGCTGCTGCTATATGATGAATTGCTATGAGCTGCTGCTGCTATATGATGAATTGCTATGAGCTGCTGCTGCTTCTATATGATGAATTGCTATGAGCTGATGCTGCTATATGATGAGTTGCTATAAGCTGCTCGTGCTGATGCTATATGATGAATTGCTATGAGCTGCTCCTGCTACTTCTATATGATGAATTGCTATGAGCTGCTCCTACTGCTGCTATATGATGAATCGCTATGAGCGGCTCATGCTGCTGCTATATGATGAATTGCTATGAGCTGCTGCTGGTATATGATGAATTGCAGACTGCTGCTGTTGTATGATGAGTTGCTATGAGTTGCTTTTGCTGCTATATGATGCTTTCATGTGGTGCTGCTATATGATAATAACCAGCCACTTGGACCATCGAATTTCAATAAATAATTGTTCTTCATTTAAATGTGGGTCATGCATTATTCGTTTAAATTAGGCAATAGGATCTCTATGGAAAACATTGACCAAAGTAGATTGTGCAAAGTAGATGGTATCTTTGTATTTGCATTTTGAGCAAATAGTGATGGTCTGTTTTCCTATCATATTAATTACTGCACTGGGTTCAATTTGCGATGTTTGCAAGTCAAATTAATTTTCATATGGACAGCAAAATGAAAACTATATAATGCAATCTAGACTTTCCACTGATCATACCAAAGATAAGCTGAAAACGCAATGAAAAGAACTGGTTGGCTTATTACATGGAGCTTATATTCACAAGTGCTTATTTTCCTAGGGTAGCTCGTAATAACTATCCCTAAGAAACTTGGCTAATAGAACTGACATACAAATAACATGTCACGATGATTGCAATGGAGGAGTGACGTACCATAGCACACTATATAGGCTCACCGTTGCCTCTCCTTTTTTGCGATGTTCCATGAAATTGCCACATACATCTTGTACTTTTTCATTGTGTAACCCTATCTGCATGTTGATATGGCTAATTTCAGACATCTCTACATGATACTACATTGCATGTCCCTTGCGCATATTTAAACCACCAATTAACGATTGTGTGTGTACCATAAACTATCCATGACTCTGTATGCTGGACTAGCAGGCACTCTAAGGGAGCCTAATGTAGTGCACTAGAATTCCTATATGCCACCTACGATTTTGTGTAATGTACTGCCCCTGTTCCTAAATACATGTTTTTGTAGAGATTCCAGTATGGACCACATACAAATGTATATAGATGCATTTTCGAGTGTAGATTCACTCATTTTGCTCCGTATGTAGCCTATAGTGGAATCTCTAGAAAGACTTATATTTAGGAACGGAGGTACGTGGCTGTATCATGTATGACATCTACATATCTAATTTAGCATCCAGTAGTAGAAATCATTGTCTGCACAAAGGGATTAGTGGTCGAAAATCCTAGAAAAGCACGATGGCAGGCACAGAACAATACAAGAGAGAGAGAGACGCACTTACAAGATCATAGCAATGCCTCAGTCCAGGATCTTGGTTGGCCAAGCTGTTAGATCCAGAAGAAACATCGTCCTTGTAGTTTTTGCCAGCTGCATAACAGGTAACATCGACCGGTTACTATATTTGAAGTACATCGGGCAGGTGATGCTGGACGGGTTTAAAGGTGACAAGTACCTAGGCCGTCGCGGGTGCTTGGCATCTCTCCAGACAGTGGGAATCAGGTCAGAAACCTCAAGGGTGATGACGCTGCGCTGGCTGTCGGGGTCCGGTAAGGAGATCTAGAACCGTCGAGTAGGGTGTTTGTGGTGCGGCTCCAGTAGAGTGGACTATGGTGTGGGCGAAGCGGATCTGTGGCCGTGGACGAGGGCGTAGGTCAAGCTGCTCCGGTGGTTGGGTTAAGGATGGTGTCAACGACGCGGATCTGCGGCTGTGGACGGGGCGTCTGAAGCTGCTCTGGTGGTTGGGTTAAGGATGGTGTCGATGATGCGGATCTGCGGCCGTGGACGGGGCATCAGAAGCTGCTCCGGTGGTTGGGTTAAGGATGGTGTCCACGATGCGGATCTGTGGCCGTGGAAGGGGCGTCAGAAGCTGCTCCGGTAGGTTGAATGAGGGTGCGAGGAAGGGGATCTGAGGCCGTGGACTTGTGAGTTGGCAAAGCGGCCCCGATAGGGTTGAGAATGGTATATGAGAAGCTACTCCGGTAGGGTTGACGATGGTGTCGGCGAAGCGGCTTCGGTAGGGTTGAGGAAGGTGTCGGTGAAGAGGATCAGAGGCCGTCGACGGGGGCGTCGGTGGGGCGGCTCCGGGGCATGTGGATGAAGCGTCTCCGGTGGGGAGTACGAATGAGCCGCTGCAGATGCGCGGCAGTTGACGAGAGTACCGGCGAAGCAGGTCCGACGCCGTGGACAAGGCCGACACTGAGTGGGCTATGGTACAGTGGTGGATGAGCAGTCTACTTGTTTCTAGGGGAGGTGGGAGGGGTAGATGCTGCCGCAGAAGCAGATCTGGCGAGGTGGACGCCGCTGGCAGCGAATGGGCTATGGTATGCCGGTGGATGAGCAGTCTAGGGTTTCGAGAGGGGAGGGGAGAAAGGGCGATGAAGTACGGATGGCGTGACGTAAGATGCTCTGGTGCTGTGGATTTAGTCGTTTTTGCGGGAGCGGGAGAGGAAATGGGGGTGCCGTGTAGTGGGGGGAACCAGAAGTTACCAAAGCAGCCCTGACCTATCATGTTGATGAGGGCGGTATTGTAACTGTTGGTCTTCGTGCACCAAGGACAAAAGGGGAATTTCGCATGCTAAAGACTAAGGTGGCGGAAATTTTAGAAGGAGGCGGGAGATTTTGCCGCCCGCAGGATCGTTCGTATCCACTTTCAACTAATTTTGGACCGTGCTAGCGGGAAGGTCATGCTAGACTGTGTACACGGGGCACGCGTCAGCAGTTAACAACTGCTGTGAAGTCCACCCCAGAAAAAAAGACAATAACTCGGGATGATGCGCTGATAACTTGGACGTTCACACTGGCGCGGCCAATCGTACGGGTGTGGTGGTGCGTTCACAAAAAAGGGATCAAGCGCTCAGCCTATGTATTTCTCATGTAAATAGATAATTTAGTGCCATTGGTTATTTACTTTAAACATAATGCATTGACGTGTTAGTGTAGAGGCGCACAAAAATAAATGGATATTGTAGTCCACTACTTAAAAGTGTTACCTCAGATGATTACATAGCCTCCATTTCAAAAATTGCGTACCCGTTGAATTCATATATGAACATAACATATATTACTTCAAAATAGAAACTTAAATCATCCAAGACTAATGAATTTGAATGCAAGAGTAAAAATGGTGCATGTACATGATAGCTACATTGGTTGTTTGAAGAAACATCACTGTAACTTTGGCATGCACAACTGAAAAGGTTTATTTAAATAGAAAAAAATGTGATATGTGAGTGTCCAATCTTTATAGCGTTGAATCGATATTGTACCTTTGGCCACGATACGAAGTAGATATTGACTTATGTTCAAGCGATGCACGTCCACGATCGCTAGATAGTGATACGTGAATGAATTGTGCAATCTCTCTCTCACGCATACATATCTCATTTCCCTATGGGCATCGGAATCACACATGCGCACTTCGTGTATTTCTCTCCCTTCATCAGGGTTATATTCGTCTTTCTACCCCATCCTACAAGTCTCTCACATAGAAACACACACACTCTCTTTATCTAACACGCCCACCCCTTTAATTCCGCCCACCCACAGCCACTAATGTGTCAAAGTATAATAATGTCTCTCACACATATGCCTAAGGTTAACTCGAGTTCCGGAACAATATGAATACATGCAATGGGATTCCAACAGAGCACCTTCTGTTTTGAGATTTCTCTCTCTCTCTTTCTCTCTCTCTCTCTCTCTCTCTCACACACACACACACACGCACACACACACACACGCGCGCGCGCGCACATTGTAGGACCTTGAAGTATGTCTAGAGGGGGGTGATTATACTACTTGACCAATTAAAAACTTAATCTTTTTTGAATTTTAGAGTTTGGCAGATTTTAGCTATCTTAGGACAAGTCAAGCAATCATCATACAATTCAAGCAAGCATGCAAAGAGTATATAGGCAGCGGAAATTAAAGCATGCAACTTGCAAGAAAGTAAAGGGAAGAGTTTGGAGGATTCAAACGCAATTGGAGACACGGATGTTTTTGGCGTGCTTCCGATAGGTGGTGCTATCGTACATCCACGTTTATGGAGACTTCAACCCACGAAGGGTAACGGTTGCGTGAGTCCACGGAGGGCTCCACCCTCGAAGGGTCCACGAAGAAGCAACCTTGTCTATCCCACCATGGCCGTTTCCCACGAAGGACTTGCCTCACTAGCAGTAGATCTTCACGAAGTAGCCGATCTCCTTGCCCTTACAAACTCCTTGGTTCAACTCCACAATCTTGTCGGAGGCTCCCAAGTGAAATCTAGCCAATCTAGGAGACACCACTCTCCAAGAAGTAACAAATGGTGCGTTGATGATGAACTCCTTCCTCTTGTGCTTCAAATGATAGTCTCCCCAACACTCAACTCTCTCTCATAGGATTTGGATCTGGTGTAAAGGAGATTTGAGTGGAAAGCAACTTGGGGAAGGCTAGAGATCAAGATTCATATGGTAGGAATGGAATATCTTGGCCTCAACACATGAGTAGGTGGTTCTCTCTCAGAAATGGTAAGTTGGAAGTGTAGGTCCGTTCTGATGGCTCTCTCTTCGAATGAAGAGGAGGTGGAGGGGTATATATAGCCTCCACAAAAAATCTAACCGTTACACACAATTTACCAAACTCAGTGGGACCAATTCAGCAGACTCGATCAGACCGATTTAGTAAACCTAGTGAACGTTAGGATTTTCGGTGGGAGTGACATGCAACTCGATAGGACCGATTCAGTTAGGGTTAGGGCATAACGTAATCTCGGTAAGACCGATCATGCAAACCCGGTGAGACCGATTTTGGTAATAGGCTTTCTAGAGAGTTGGTCAGGTAAACTCGGTGGGACCAATTTGCTCTTTTCGGTGAGACCGAAATGTTACAAAAGGGAAACAGAGAGTTCACATTGCAATCTCGATGGGACCGATCGCTCACTTCGGTTAGACCAAAACATTACGAAGGGAAACAGAGAGATTACAATCCCATCTCGGTGAGACCAAGATCCCTATCAGTGAGACCAATTTGCATAGGGTTTGTGGCAGTGGCTATGACATTTGAACTCGGTGGCGCCGGATAGAAAGAACCGGTGTGACCGATTTTGGCTTTAGGTTTAGGTCATTTGTGGATGTGAGAAAGTAGCTGAGGGTTTTGGAGCATATCACCAAGCACATGAAGCAAGAGGCTCATTAAGCAACACCTCATCCCTCCTTGATAGTATTGGCTTTTCCTATAGACTCAATGTGATCTTGGATCACTAAAATATAAAATGAAGAGTCTTGAGCTTTTTGAGCTTGAGCCAATCCTTTGTCATTAGTATTTTGAGGGATCCACTTTCATCATCCATGCCATGCCATTGATTGAGCTTTCCTGAAATAATTAGTCTTGGAATAGCATTAGCTCAATGAGCTATATGTTGTTATGAATTACCAAAACCACCTAGGGATAGTTGCACTTTCACACATTGTTTCTCGCTTCATTTTTCCGGCACTTGGATGCACACACACCGTTTGTTTATCTTCGTGAGGCTTTAAGTATGCCTCACACAAATGCTATCTAGCTATCCCTTAATATAGCTAGATATGTGTCACACAAACTCCTTCTCCCTACTAGCAAGATGCCCATGCATTGCACGGAACATCAAGATGCATTTGTATGAAAAGTTTATCTTGTGGGAGAAAAGGATGAACGAGGGAATGCCTTATTTGCAAATGCGGAGAGGGGTGTTGGTATATTTTTGCAAAATTGCCATAGTTTCCTTCCTATCCGTCGGATATAAATCGGATGGCCTATATTGCAGGATGGCAGGAACACCATCATCACCAACTCTGTTTTTTATAAGAGTAGAGATATGTGAGTGTCACTCCCCCCCCCCACACACACACCCACACCCACACCCACACCCACACTTCCCAACACCGAAGGAGTAGGGTGACACCTCGATCTTGATACTAATCTATCGACTGGCTTCTCTCTCAAACATACACACACACACAATACCCGGCACCAAAGGAGTAGGGTGGGACATCGATCTTGATAATAATCTATCTACTCCTCTTTCAAACACACACACAAACACACACACACACACACACACACACACACTCGCTAGTTGTGCCTCTGTACCTACCGCGCACACTCTCGATACGTCTTTCTCTCCCTCCCCCCCAACAATGACAGCAGAAGGGTGATAACTCGATCTGATCATAATCTGTCAATTGGTTTCTCTATCAAACATTGTGTCTCGGTGCCTCGCTCGGTAGCCCCCTCGATATGTAGACTTCTCGCGCGCGCACAGCTGTAGTGACGACGACGCTGAACCCTGTGTGCCTTGTTTTTATGGGCCTCATGTGATAGTTTTCACCTTGTTTTCTATTAATTAACAAGGCAACCTTTTCTTTGTTACTACTAGTGAATCTGAAACCATTCGGGGCAGACATAAAATATATCACTTCAACCCAATTATCACAGCAACTATTTTAAAAGAAACTAGCTAGCTGCCCGTGCGTCGGAACATCAAGATGCATTTGTATGAGTAGTTTATCTTGTGAGAGAAAAGGCTGAATGAGGCAAGGCCTTATTTGCGAATGTGAAGAGGCGTGTGGGTATATTTTTGCAAAATTGCCATAGTTTCTTTCCTATCCGTTAGATATAAATCCAACGGCCTATATTGCAGGATGGCACACACACCATCATCACCAACTCTGTTTTCTACTCCCTCCGTTCCTAAATACTCCCTCCGTCCGAAAATACTTTTCATCAAAATGGATAAAAAGAGATGTATCTACAACTAAAATATGTGTAGATACATTTCCTTTTATCCATTTTGATTACAAGTATTTCCGGACGGAGGGAGTATTTGTCTTTTTAGAGATTTCAACAAGTGACTATGACCGGACCTTACCAACATACTCAAAAAAGTAGTCCATAATTTTGATGTTACCCTCTTTTCTTGGTGGTGCAGTGCCATCTGGATACCTCATAAATAAATCAAGGACAAATCTGGCCCCTTCCTAAAAAGACATACGGAGCAAAACGAGTGAATCTACACTCTAGAATATATCTACATACACATCCGTATGTGGTAGTCCATTTGAAATCTGAAAAAGACAAATATTTAGGACCGAATGGAGTATAAGAGTAGACATGGAGATATATATCCAGCATGGTCTACAACAAAAATGTGCTGGGCTGATTAGCGCCGGATGCTCGCAACACGATGACATGAGTTCGATTTTTGTCTTTTAACTTTAGATTTTTCTATTATATATTACTTATTTAATATATACTTCTTTCGCTACGGTACTGACAGTGGAACCCATAGAGTACTTAGAATACATGATTAAGGATGGACTTGTTTCTTTTTAACTTTCTGTACGAAGCTATAGCCACCCTGCATGTCACGTGTACACTGTACATGTAATTAACTTTTTATAGAGGGATAATCATACAGGCAATTAACTCAAATGGATTGGATGTCACTCTATTATTTCCAGCATAAGAGCATCTCCAACGGCAGCCGGCAAATTTCCTCCCGCTTCCTTCTGCAGAGGACGACATCAAACGCCGGCGGCATACATTTTTACAACTCTAACCAACCAGATGAAATTCGTGCAAACACGGACTGATTTCGTATAAGCATGAAGGATTTCGTATAAAAAAGCCGGATCTTCATATAAACATGATGGATTTCATTACATTTACATGAACTAAGCGGTGCTAATCCGGCTCTCTTGGTATAATTAATACTCCCTCCGTCCGGAAATACTTGTCCTAGAAATGGATGTATCTAGACTTATTTTAGTTATAGATACATACAATTTATCCATTCTTAGAACCAGTATTTCCCACCAGCTACAGAGGGAGTGCATAATCTAAATGGTCGCCCACGGATAACTTTGTCTTCCTCATGTCCGTCAGACACTTGCGGGGTCGACGAAGGTCCTCGGAAGAGACGAAGCAGCAAAGAAACCACCTAAATGCGCAGTCGTCGCCTCGGCGGTGGCCTTCATGGGTCCAAAGTAGCGGCGGCCTCCCGTGTTCTACTTCTCCTCGATGATGGGGGCACACACGGAGAAGCTGGCCACCGACTTGTCGCTCTCCACGCACCCGACTTCTGTCTCTGCCTGCATGGCGCTACCGCAGGCACGGGAGGCGCGCCCACAGACACGGGAGACACGGCCATCGCAGACACTGGGGGCGCGGTACGACGCGGCAGCGATGATGCCCGTACCGGCATGCTCCCCGCCGTGTCGGCATGGAGCAACTTGCCACTCCTCATCGAGCTGAACTAGAGCGGCGAGTTGCTGAACCACGCGCCTGCTTGGGGCGGCAACTGGCTCTGTCGGGCCAAGCAAGGTTGGTGAAGCACCAAGCGGCCTCGCCCGTATCCGGAGGGCTTGGCGGGCCACCCAGCCTGGTAATATGCCGGAGAACGGCTCCTTGGAAGCCATCGGAAGAGTGGAGAAAATGGGGAAGGAGGAGATGAGGGAGCGGCGGAGGGGTGCGATTCTTGCCCGCTGTCTGTCTCGCCTCGTGTAAATAGAAGGCGGATAGTAGGAGCTTGGCCGGCGTCTGGCCTCGTTTAAACTGAGGGCCGACGGGAGGAGCTCGGCTGGTGTTGCGTTTAATTCCGGCCCGCTCATGAACGGACGTGTGGCTGGAGTAGGATTCTCGGTTTGCATGCGGGTTTAATGGAGGCGCTGGGCGTGCAGCAGGCGGCGCAGTACTATTCAATTTGACAGCAGTAATGAGCCATCAAATCACAAAGGCCCTCGCCTCTCGTGAAACCGACCGAGCTAGACTGCCCTGCCCTGTAGCCTTTTAAAAAATGTATATACTCCACTTTTGTACAGTAGTAGTATCGATGGATTGCGCCATGGAGCAAAACTTGAAATTAAAAAAAAGGTGGTACATATAGAGAGCGCTCGTCGCCAAATTATGCATATAGTACTATTAAAAAGGCTAGTCACAATAATGGTGTCCAGCACAAGTGCACAACCCACCCCTCAAATAAAACTAAGCACCCTAGAATTCTTTGACAAAACTAAGCACCCTGAAATTCTTTGACAACTATACTGCTGGCTATATGATGTTGGCCATATATATTGTACGTATATAATGCGAAGAAATGAGTGGTAGTACTATACCAACTAAAAGACAAAATGTAAGAAATACTAGTATGTACGTACTGAAGAGTTAAAATAACGAGAAGAAACATAACATAGTTCTGCTGGGGGCTCAGCACAACACACCCCTCAAATTAAAGTAAGCACACCTGAAATTAAACTTTGCAACTACTCCGGTAGACACTGCATTAGAACCACCATGAGCAACGACACTGCCACCTTACTCGGAGTCCTCGTCCACGTCCTCGACATCGTCCTTGTCCCTCTTCCTCTTGGCCGATACTTCTTTGCTTGAACCGCACACTTGGCTCTTGCTCTTCATCCAACCCTTGTAGATATTGAAACAAAGGTAGCCATCCATTGCAACGTAGTGGATGTGGTCGATATCTAGTACATTCCGCTGCCATGCATAACAATGAAACGTGTATGGAGGTTTCTCCAGTTTACGGTACGAAGGATGAACCATGGCTCTTGCCAGGGTCAGCATTGAAGGCTGACGAGAGGACACCAACCAATTACTCTGGAGGTCGAAGGGGTTGCCTACAACGAGGCCTATCCGACCCAGGACTTCTTTGTCGTTCGTAAAGTCTATAGTAACGAGTTTGACTAGTTTGCTCTCGAGGAAGTTCTTAAAATCCAGGCATTCAACATCGGCATGGCATATGTGGTAGACCAAGCATAAGTCATGCACGCAAACCTGGATCATGGCGGTCTTCTTCCTCTGTTCGTCCTTTAGATCCTTCTCTCGTCCCAGGACTGTGGTGTACTCAACATCTAGCTAGGCAACCCACTCATCATCTGAGTTTTCGAACATCCGTCTAAAGCGAGAAATGAATCCTTTCACCGTCGAGGAAGAACGGGTGTAGATGATGTCGAACTCATCGCCGGTGATGGTTCTAACCTAGTACTCACCGCCGATCATGGAGATTTGGGACGCCATGGATTTGGGAGGAGGGTTAGGATTAGTGGAACTACCGTAATGTGAAAAGGACGGGATGACTAGGAGCGAACCGCTGTAGTATTAAAGGACGTGCGGGGACGAGTAGGAGCGAACTGCCAGCGTGCGAACGGCACGGTAGTCGCTTCCATTCTCCCATGATACTGGCTTCCGAGAGCCCTTGGATCTGAGATCGAACGGTTGCATGGAGTGATTCTAGACCTATGGGTGAATATCCTATCCTGGAGGGTTATTCCACAAATTTTCAGCAACTTAGCAGGCGACCGTTTGATCTCAGATCCAAGGGCTGCCAGCAGCCTGTATCATGGTCGCGCCTACCATGACCGTCGCGTCGCTCGCGCGATCGCGCCCTTGGAGATTTAACACGGTGCGTTAGGCTATCTGATGTTGCCATGTCATACATAGTCATCACTTAGTCACTCATACTACAACAAGGTTAGCTATAAGGTTGGCTATAAGTGTATTTTTTACTTCTCTCCATCTCTTTCTTCGTACTCCCTCTGTCCCATAATATAAGAATGTTTTTGACACTAGTGTAGTGCCAAAAACGTTCTTATATTATTTGACACAAGAAGTACTAGTATTTGTTGCATTTGCGAAGGAGTGACCTCTTCCAATGAAATGGTGTGCTTATTAGTTTTTTGTTGCTAAGTTTGCTTCATTTAATTATCTATAGACTCAAAATTGTCTTTTCACATAGGTACATGCGCTTAGCACCGTTTCTTCCTTGGGACACCAAACTAGTCTCTCTCTTCTTGATTAACTTGCCACATCAGACTTTATGCCTATGTGGCAAGCTTAGCACCTGTAGGAGCAAGTAAGTACAATAGTGCGCTTTACATGGCATTTTTGCATATGTGCAGGAAAGAGAGGCAAGGAAAAAGTGGAGAAGTGGGATATCTTGCAAGAGCCAGCCTCTACTACAAGGTGGAGCATTGGGAGAGGCACCTGTATGGAGGTGGTCAGGAATCGGGAGACTCACGCCGGTCGTAGCGCCGCAGTTAATATGATAATGGCAAGTCAAATCACGGGGCCCCACCTGTCCAGCAGTAACTCGTTGTCAAATCACACAACCCTACGTTTGTAGCAGCCTACTCCCTCATCTTCTCGCGTCTCTGTCGAACCGACTAGGTGAAACTGCCCCGCCTACCGCGCAGTATACTCCCTCCATCTAGGTGACCAAGGTGGAGAGGAAAACGAGAGAACTTAATGTTTATTTACTATGGCTGGTTGTAATGGTAGTATCATAGCTATATCATGCATGACAACTAGGCAATGTTGATGCGGTGTCACAGAATTAAATGAAGAAAGAGAGAGAGAGTTGAGTACTATGTGTCATACATGGCAATAAATAAAGTATTACATGATACTAATATATGATACTAAGTATTATTAATACAGTTTTGCTAGAACTCATCTAGATGAGATATAATTTGGTCTCAGTCATCTTTTATAGCCATTGGATGTGATGCTATAAGATGCATGTGTGCTGTGTGGGTTGTATATTTCTTGTTTTCAAAGTGAATGAGACCAAATTATATCTCATCTAGATGAGTACTAGGTACTCCCTTATTAATATTATTGCGTGCAACGAACTGAACACTGCATGTCATGTTTGATAGTCTCAAGTCATTAAAAGCATACAAGCCTCACATCTCTTATTGGTTGATTCCTCTACTTATGTCAAAAAATAAGAAACAACGTGAGAGTTAATGCACCACGCCTATGTGTTTACTATTTGGTTTTTGTAAGATGACTTAATACTCACCTAGACGGAGGGAGTATTCGATTTGACAGCGGGCGGCGCAGTTCCTGATACGGCTTTAATGCAGACAAGGGAGGGAGTAGCGGTTCCCAAAATGTTGAACGGCCAATGCAACCTCCTTCAATTAATGCATGAGGGAAGTAATGGGAGGAGGTCCAGGAAAAGAGGCTGCACGATGTGAATGCAACGCAGTTTGCCCTCATATAAAAACGCCCTCCATTCCAATGCATCTACCACATCGTACGCACCTAAGCATTTGCCTAAGCACCTACACTAAGCGCAAAAGAGCTCACTCCAGACCCATGGCGGCGATGCGCGTGAGCAGCCAGTGGATGTGCCAGATGGTCCACGACGTCGGCCTGCGGCATGGCGCCGAGGATTGTCTCCAGATGGTGTTGGAGACCGGCTGGTGGATGGCCGCCGTCGACGCCAACTATGACTCTCAGTTGGACCAGATGATCGTTGCCACCAGCTACAAGTTCACCGTCCTCAAGAAGCTCGCGGACGACATCGCCATACTCCTCCAGCCCGCACGCTCGGGCTCCTCATTGCCTGCCACCCTAATCGGCCTCCATGGCCGGAACCTCTTTCAAGCACTGGTGGCCCAGCGACTGCCCGCCGACGCCACGAAGAATGTCCACCTGGAGGCCGCGCTCGCCGCGAGGCGCCTCGCCCTGCAAGAATTCGTCGACCTACACATCCACGTGTACGAGGAAATCGTTTACATAGGTATCTACAAGGCCAGTGAGGACGCTACGATGTTGGCCTTCCTCAACCGGATGGAAGCCTTGGATGCCTTTGCTGAGAAGCACGTCGACCTCGCCACAAAAGCTGCCGCTCCTTAGCCGCCGATCGGTGTCCCGGCACACTAAGTTGAGGAGGAGGAGGTCGTACGTTCATGGATCCATCTTTCTTCTTGCCTTCTGTAACCACCACTGTGATGCATCATCATGGCCTTAATTCTTATTGTGTTGTAGCATTCTACAGACAATACCGACATGTGCGATCCCTTTGCTTAATTATATGCATCACTGTAACTAGTACTCCATCCGTCAATTTATAAGTTGTGCTTACCTTTTCCATCAACTTCGTGCAACGCACGGGCATCTTGCTAGAAACACTAGAATATGTCTATATAATCTGTATGTGATAGTCCATTTGAAATCTCTAAAAAAGACAACTATTTACGTACGGAGGGAGTAATATATTAGGAGTATATCAAAACAAGAGTGATTTCTTTCAAGTTTGTGAACAAATACTACTATTGTACTACTTTGGATCCATCGCAACGTACAGACACATTTCTAGTAAAAGGAAAAGGCCTGCCGCGTTCACATCGCACCCCCACACGCCCGGGAATCGGGAGTACTCCACGGCCCGTCCGGCACGACACATAGCTTAGGGAAGGCGTGTTGCCTAGCATTTTCACCTTCATGTGGGACCGCCGTTGAGCAAACCGACTATTAGCAAACCGCACCCCGCCCGCCGCTGGGTTGGAGAACAGAAACGAGGGGAAGATCTAGTTGTAGCACGGAAGCCAAGAAATTTGGTGTTAGATGGGGCTCGTTGATAGAATAGGAGCATTATGTACTAGTACTACTCCTACTTGTACCAAGTTTGTACTCCTAATACTATATTACTAGTACTACCACAATACAGCTAGTAGGTACGTGCACGGCACAACATCGTAGGAACAAAAAACGGGAAGATCTTGTTTTGGGTGATTTATCTTTTTTCAATCAACGTAGTATGAATAATATGATGTGGGGGCACCCATGAAGCTTATATGGCTTGGTTGTGGCTACGAAAGGTTAGAGAAAAATAATTAGATAATGTGTTTAGAGTAGATATACTTTGGATCCATTGCAACGGACCAACACATCTATATCTATACCCCCTATATAGTGTGTGAAAAACTTTGAAAGTTGGTCGTTGGATGAAGCCAATCCGACGGTACAAAGATGGCAAATCCGAGCACTACTGGCCGTTGGATATCATCCACCAGATTCTGCCACATGTATAATCTAGAAGACTCCATGGTTGAACTTAATTCATGACTAACTTTGCCACAACTAAGCTTAGGCAAAGTTATTAGTTCTTCAAAATGAGAGCCACAAGTTGGCAAGCCTAAGGGAATCTTGCCACATTTTTTGTGTGTATGTCATGTGGGGCCTTAGTGTGGCTTGCCTAAGGTGTGGCTTGAACCAAACACTCACCTAAGTTAATCAAACTTGCCTAACCTTATGTGTGGCAATCTTATAACTGTGTGGTAAGATTCCCTTAGGCAAGCCAAAGTGTGGATAACAAAGGGTTTGTTTGGTTCATGACTAACTTTGCCACAACTAAGCTTACGCAAAGTGCGGCGGCCAAAAAAATTGTGGCTAACAAAATGGCCACCACAAGTGTGGCAAGATTTAGCAAGAAGTTGAGTCTATACATGTGTACCATGTAACTAGAAAATTATGGCAAGCCACAAGTGTGACAATGAACCAAACACATGCCTAAGATATTTGTGGCATGCCTAAGCTTAGTCATGGCAACCTTAGGCTACAAACCAAATAGGCCCAAAGCAACTCAACTAAGGCAAGTGTGGCAAGTGTGTAAGTGTGGCAAAAATCATGTGGCGATATATGGCAAAGATAGTCACAATTCAAACAGCCCTACTAACCAAACATCCCCTAACCTTAGGCAAGTTTGGCAACATTGTATGATAGTGTGGCATTGCTAGGCCTAAAACCAAACAACCCCAGTGTCTGCCACAAAAAATGTGGCTAACAAAATGGGCACCACAAGTGTGGCAAGATTTGGCAAGAAGTTGAGTCTATGACATGTGGACCATGTAGCTAGAAAAGTGTGGCAAGCCACAAGTGTAGCAATGAACCAAACACATGCCTAAGATATTGTGTCACACCTAAGCTTAGGCGTGGCAACCTTAGGCTGCAAACCAAACATCTATATATCTATACCCCTATATAGTGTGTGAATAACTTTGAAAGTTGGTCGTTGGATGAAGCCAATTCGACGGTACAAAGATGGCAAATCCGAGCACTATTTGCCATTGGATATGATCTACATTCCACCAGATTTTGCCACATATATAATCTAGAAAACTCCACATGTAGAAGCATAATGCACAAACCACTAGAATCTCATGCGTGCAATGCATGTGTACCTTACTAGTACTAGTTGGTAGTAGTAAGAAACAAATTCCAGTTTTGGCACGAGCTCGTACTGCGGGAGCACAACAAGGCCTGCCGTAGGAGTTACATTTCCCTCTCGGGGCCCACGGGACCGAACTTCAGTGGCTTAGTGCCCGGCCTATGAGTCAATGACATGCGGACCTTAAATGCGGCTGGCCCACATGTCATTCTCATGCTGGTGGCGTGGTTTGCCACTGACTCGTTCGAGATGAACCGGCCAGTGGTGGCGTGGCCATGGCGAGGGTGCCACAGCTGGGCGTCGGGGTGTTACGAGGCGTAGATGGCCACACCGGCGGGTACTACCTATAGTACAGAAGTACTCTAGCTGAGGATTAATGCCCGGGACGAAATGTGTCACACCCGCTGGATGAAAATTCGATGGTGCAGGAGTATGGATCGGAGCACAGCAGCGGAGCAGGTAAACCGCGTCTAATCGGGTGTGTTTGTGGTAGAAAGTTGATGGTCTCCGCAGTTCAGCTGGCCCGCATGTCATGCACACAAAGGCAGATGAGCGGTGGGGCCGAGAGGGATGACGCGAACAATCCTACCATTCTGTCACTGACATGTGGGACCCACAAGCGTGGGTCCCACCTGTCAGCGAAGGAAAGGCAGGGCAAGGCAGTGATCGCCAGGTCATAGGATCCATGTACATATCGGGGACGTTGTGTCGTGGGTTGGAGCGGCATCGTGGGAATTGCGTGTCGGTGTGGCAGTGGTAGAAACAAGAAACGTGATGGTTGCCGTGGTTCAACTTCCATGGACAAGCTGTCATGTCTGCTGACACATGTATATCAAGACTAGAGTGTTTATATTTCAAGCACGTGAACAAGTATTATTCTACTACTTTCGATCCAGTGCAATGCACGGGCCAGCACATTGGTAGTAGTAGTGTCTATCTCTATCTCTAGAGGCCTTCCCTCGTTCATCCTTTTCTCTCGCAAGATAAACTACTCATACAAATGCATCTTGATGTTCCGTGGAACGCACGAGGATGTTTCCTTGGGGGTCTCTCCAGCGTGGCGTGGCCGTAGTTGCAAGTTGACGCCCCTTGAGATGCCGACGTTGAGGGGCACTCGGATTTCCTCCGATGAGCAAATAAGATGACTTTGATCATGTAGTAAATGCATTCTAAAGACTACTTCCGTGTCCATTTCCTAATTCGCCCCCTGCCCACTATTTCACAGGTTAGGCTCGGTGCGAGTGGAGATTGGGTTGCATATGTACGGGAGGGTACCAACATCAATTTGCACAACATTTACAACAGTGACACCATTGCCGTAGAAGCTTTGTCCAACATTGGGATCAGCCATGCAACGGGCCACCGCATGAATTGGTACGGTTTAACCACTGTGAGATAGAATAAGATAGCATGAACCTTGCACATGGCGGTCAAAGGCGGACCATGCTGTCTGCGGCCGATTTGTTGCCGTACGAGTACAAAGACACTGTGCTCCTTTCTAACCGCATCTTCACGGTGACAAACCAGGGGACTTATTTTGTATGGGACACATCCTACGATATACTCCCTCTCCCCCAGTTTATTTGTTTTGAATCTTTTCGTTTTATAAGTTTCAAATTCAAATTTAGAGCTCCCCATCACATGTTGAGATTACAATGTCCATTAAATTGTTGCGTGCATGTATAGTAAAGAAAAAAAATCTCAATTTTGGCACGAGTTCGTGTAGCGGTAGCACCACAAGCCTTGGCGCAGGAGTTACATTTCCCTCTCAGGGCCGTCGGGACTGAGCTTCAGCGCCTTACTACACCTACCTTTGAGTCAATAACATGTGGACTTGATAGGTGACTGGTCCACATCTAATGCTACCGAAGGCAAAGGGGTACTGGGGCAAAGAGGGGTGAGCTGCAGGTCAGGGGACGTGTAGTGTCATGGGTTCAAGCGGCGTCGTGGGAATCGCATGTGGTTGTGGTAGAAACTTGACGCTCGCCGTATTTTAGGTGGCCCACATGTCATGCACACAAAGGCAGAGGGGTGGTGCGGCCGAGAGGGGTGAGGCGCACGTCAGGGGACATGGTGTCGTAGGTTGGAGAGGCGTCGTGGGAATCGCAAGATGAAACGCGATGGTTGCCGTAGTTGAACTTCCATGGACAAGTTGTCATGTCTACGGACACATGCACTGCATACCGATCACTGGAAGGAGTAGCAGAGAAAGCTATATATGCGGATAAATAGTTCCTTATAGTCAAGCGGACCCATGCTACTACTCTATTCCAAAGACATGCACACCATCGACATAAGCACCAAATAAAGAATGATGAACCAGGGTGCTATACTTGTACTATTATAGATTGTAAAGAAAGAGGCGACAAACATTCTGGTTGTTGAACAAGGTGAAGCGGAACGACCCTATTGTGCTCTCCTGGGTGCAGAAGGCACGCACGACTCTAGTCCAACCCCTTGTGATGGTCGGCCGCCAATCATGTAGTTTGAGAGGTAATCTTGAGTAAACTGCTTCAGGATACACTGCAAAGGGAAAAAGATTCAGACATTGTCATCTAACACAACTCATTATAGGCAGTAAAAAGAAGGCTACGAAGTTCTTACTTACCATCCTGCAGTCCACTGTTGTCTTCCATAAAGTGTAAACAAATAGTTCGAGTGACATCTTTTGACCCATTTTAGTCACAATCTTTATTAGTTTCCTCACTTGATGCTGGTTCATGAATATCTCATTGCCCCATGCACAGAAAGGGTCAAAATGTGGATCTTTAGCAATGACATATGTACCTAAAAGCACCAAATTAATATTAGAAGCTAAACAACAATTGCAAAATGACGTAGTACAACACTCCCTCCATCCCATTTTATAAGATTTTATTACATGTATATCTAGACATCATCAGAACATTAAGGTAACACTCTTCCTTGCTGCTATGTAGCCTCTGATTGCATATTTAGTCATCCAGTAGAATGCATGTTGCTATGTAGCCTCAGATATATTAAATATGGCCCTAGTTAACCTACTGATAAATGGGTTATAGTTATATTCAGTGAAATGTCCGATTCGACGATTAAACTCTTATCAGCCCCCAGGCTATATGTTACCAGCTACCGATATCCTAAGCAGTGAGTACATATAAGCAATGCGATGAAACTAACCTTGATGGAAAACAACACTTTTCTCAATATTGTCCTGTATGAGTACATATGAAGGCATGTTAAGCACAACAGGCTAAATATCAACCAAATATATCCATGGTAGACAACATAATCTACAAATGATAGCTTCAGTGTGCAGGTTTAAGCATTCTAGTTAAGCAAAACAAGAAGTGGAAAGGTGTGTTAACTGCATCAGGCATAACATTTAAAAACAAGCAAATAGTCATTCAAACTGGTATTGTGCAGGTCTAAAGTACACTAGTTATTGTTAAAAAAATGAAAAGGCATGTTAACTGCAACATCCTTAATAGCAACCAAATATCGAAATTCATAGTGGTATTGTTGAAACAGTTATTGATGAAATTGAACTGCTGGCAAATAGTTGCACATATAGAGCATCACATTGTGAAGAACTGAAATAAACAAGGCATAAGGGCATCTCCAGCCGGTCCTTTAAGAATTAACGGAATAAAACCCTTCGTGGATACACCCACACACACACACACACGTGTGTGTGTGTGTGTGTGTATGTATGTGTGTGTATATATATATATATGTAGGGATGGACTATTCTGTTACCCATAACAGAATATTATTCTGTTACCACGCTCCCCCCGCCCCCTATAGACACAACGCGTAGACCACCGTAGAATCCGTCCGACCCCAACCCGCCTTCTTCCGCCGGAGGCAGGCATCATGGGAGAGCGAGCGACGGCGACAGCTGGAGCGAGGGAGCCCGCGGCGCCGTGACTGGCCGGCGACGGATCTGCCGCCGCCTCCTCCATCCTTCTGTCGCCGGATCAAGCGACGGGGTCGTGATCCCCACCTCCTGCCACCCTCCATCGCCGGATCCGTCAATAGGGCCGTGATCCCCGCCTCCTGCATCCTTCCATTGCCGGATCCATCATCGGGGGTGTGATCCCCGCCTCCTGTCTCCCTCTGCTGCAGGATCCATCGACAGGGCCGTCATCCCCTCTTCTTGCCTCCCTCCGTCACCGGATCCATCGACGGGGCCGTCATCCCCGCCTGCTGCCTCCCTCCGTCGCCAGATCCATCCATGGGGCCATCATCCCCGCCTCCTGCCTCCCTCCGTCGCCGAGGCTCCTTCTCCGGGGCAGTGATCCCCGCAAGGTGCTGCCTCAACGAACCTCTTCACCAGACGTCCACCACAAGCAGGAGCTGCGTCAATGGCGCCGCCTCCCAAGAACATGCCAGTACGATGCCCACGAGAGGGAGAAGAAGTCAGTCCACTGGAGGTAATGTCTGCTTCCCACATTTGTGTTAGTCCATCAGTTCATCAGTCCTGCTATGAAGACGAACCCGATGGTACATTGCAAATGCTTGCATCAGTTCATTTACACCCCTGCCACTTGATGCACAATTAGGATGTCGAGATTAATGTCAGTACCTCTATTATGGTAGCATCAGTCCAAGTAGATAGTACTAAGGTTCAGCTACCACTAAAAGTTGTATGTTGTTATTTCTTAGAGTACAAGTCATGTAGTTGCGTCAGATCGAACGAGTAAAAAAACCGTTACTTAAAAATATAAAATTGTTACACAGTAAGTTCAATGATACATAAACTAGCAGTACTTGTAATGTAGATGCATTGATGCACAATTAGGATGTCGAGGTTACTATCAGTACCTCCAATATGCTAGCTTCAGTTCAAGTAAAAAAACTTAAACTTATGCATCAGTCCAAGTAGATAGTACTAAGGTTTAGCTACCACTAAAAGTTGTATGTTGTTATTTCTAAGAGTACAAGTCATGTAGTTGCGTCAGTTCGAACGAGTAAAAAAATTGTTACTGAAAAAATATAAAATTGTTACACAGTAAGTTCAATGATTCATAAACTAGCAGTACTTGTAATGTAGATGCATAAGTTCTAGATGAAAATTGTAATGCAGTACTTGATCAGTTCATTACACCCCTGCCACTTGATGCACAATTTGGATGTCGAGGTTGCTGTCAGTACCTCTAATATGCTAGCTTCAGTACAAGCCAAAAAACATAAAATTATGCATCAGCCGAAGGAGCTACTAGGCTTTATATAAGGTTCAGCTACCACTACAAGTTGTATGATGTTATTGCTAATAGTATATGCCGTGTAGTTGCGTCAGTCCGAACTAGCCAAAGAATGTTGTTGAAAAAAATATACACTTGTTACACAGTAAGTTCAATGATACATAAACTAGGAGTACTTCTAGTGTAGTTGCACAAGTTATAGATGAACAAAAGAGAAGTCATGCATCAGTTCAATGTCCAGTTTATAAGCAGTGCTAAAAAACAGTACATCAGTACATTAGTGTTAAACATGAGTGTTCACCAGTTCGACTGAAAACGGAACCAGATTAATCCCAAAGCTATTGAATGTCATTTGCAGAAGCATGGAAGGCGGCACACGCAGCGAGCGCTTGATGAGCCAAGTAGATATGGGGCACCACCTGGTTGGGTAACACCAGAAATACCACCTGGATACTTCAACAATACAGGCAGATTTCAAGATACACCGGAATCATCAGAACACGGACAGGTTCTTCTATGTAGCAAACACCAATATCTGGGAATGCAAGCTTTGCCGCTGCTGGGTTGCAACAAGGCCAACAATATCACAAACAACAAATGTTTTCCTTCCCTAGCGCATGCAAAAAGCCAAGGACAGGAAGCCGTAGATGGGTTGCAACAAGGCTTCCACCAATCGCTCCATCAACATCAATCATCCGTGCTGCGAAAGCGGTTGCAACGGGAAGACCAGGCCAAAGAGACAGAATTTTTGTCCACTCTAGCAGGTTAAAAAGTACAAGATATAAGCCATATAGACAATGAATCTGAGGGGAGACGGCCGTACAATGAGAGACGGAGATCTTCATCAATGTTGCTCCCTCCAAGAGATGCATTGCTGCATGTGCCAAGGGTGACAACACCCGCGCCCATACACCAGGGTGAACAACAAACACCGGAGGCAGCGCAGAGCTATACACATGTAAGTATCCATATAGAAAAAAACATACAAGCACAGTCCATACCATGGTGCTGTGACCACCCCATCTAACATTTTCATAACTACGTTTTTGTTTGCTCACTGTTGCATGTAGCCACCTGACATTGAAGCTTACGTTCTGCCAAGGCTAGAGATGCGGTTTGAAACTCTTGAAGAAACAAAGAACTTCTACAACGTATATGCGAAGCACGCGGGTTTTGCTGTCAGGGAAGGCCCCAAGTTTAAGACCATAGCCTACCTTTATTGCACGTGCTATGGAGTTTATGAACCCAAGGTGTCTGAAGCAAATAGACAGTGTAACAAGAAGACAGCCAGAACTAACTGCGTGGCTAAAATGAGGCTGAAGAAGGAAAATGATGGAACATTTGTCGTAAAAGAGATAATCCGGGAACACAATCACATGCTACAGCTCACCACAGAAATGCTTGTCTTCTTGCACTCCCACAAAAACTTTGACAAAACAATCTTGGAGTACGTCAAGTACTTGTAGTTCAAAGGCATTGAACACGTGCAAATCATGAGCATACTGGGCGGTGATGACCCTGGTAGCTACTTCCTCGAAATGAATGCCAAAGACCTGAGTAACCTGTAAGTACAAACTTGTTCTCCTCCCAAAAACTTCCTCCGTCTTATTGCATCTGTCAGTACAAACATATTACGCAACACATGCCCTGACGCCAGTTCAACATGCATTTTTTCAATGAACTTTTAATATCCAGGAAAGCAAAGAATTCAAGGATTGATGATGTGGACGATGTCATCAAGACTGTCAACTTCTTTAGGGAGATGAAAGCCATAAACAGGGAATACTTCTGTGACATGCAACTCGATGAGTCCGACAGAGTTAGGAACATATTCTGGGCGAACACAAGCTGCCGAGGGGCGTATCAGGACTTTGAGGACTGCGCAACGTTTGATACAACATATAAGACCAACAAGTACCATATGCCACTTGGGGTGTTTTTCGGAACTAACAACCACTTACAGACTACATTCTTTGGTTTCGCCCTGATAAGAGATGAGGATGCAGGTTCATTCAAGTGGCTGTTCAAGACATTTTTAAGGTGCATGAGAGGGAAGGCTCCTATATGCATCCTCACAGGTACAACCGCCAAAACCACCCCCAACCACCACCACCCATCCATAAAAAGGAAATAAGACAGTAAAAATGTTGTGTCAGTTCTATTGGCATATATGCACAACCATCTGCTGACCGCTCCGAGTCTATTTTCTCATTACCAGACCAGTGCCTGACAATGGCTTTGGCGATCCCAGATGTTTTCAAGAACACAGTACATAAGCTATGCTGCTGGCTCATTATGAAGAAGTACAAGGAACACCTCGCATACCTGTACTACCTGCACGATGACTTTAAGGATGAATTCACATCAATGCTCAACTGGCCCCTCATGCCAACTGAGTTTGAGGATACCTGGAAAAGACTCATGGATAAGTACAACCTCCACGATTATGCCACAATGGTGGGCATGTGGAACGAGCGTGAGAGATGTGTATCAGCCTACTTCAAACAATTTTTCTGCGCCAAAATGACATCCACACTGCGAAGTGAGAGCATGTATTAAGTGCTCAAGAAGAACTTCGTAAGTGAGAGACAAAACCTACACCGGTTTGTCAACCAGGTAAACTCCTGCGTCAAAACTAGGAGGCAGACAGAGAAATAGGAGACAATGGCTAACCGGGTATAGCTCTATCACTTATCGTAAGACAAAAAAACATGCTTACTAAAGTAAAACTTTATTAGAAGTTTTTGCTGCGAGAAAACTAACAATTTGGTCATCCTTCTTGCATGTGCAGAAGGAACAAAACACGCCGACCTTCTATGGGTTTGACACCCAGATGGCAAAGCTCTAGTCACGAGCTGTGTACAGCGAGATCAGAAAAAAGGCTAAAACTGAGCACACTCTTCACAGGACAAAGACAGAAGAGCCCACAAAGTACCTCGCGCGCTACAACCACCCACAAAAACTGTCTTTGTGGGCTCAGCACGTGTTCCAAGTGGTTGCAGACCCCGTGGGAGAAACATATGAGTGCGAGTGCAGGCTATGGGAACACACAAGTGAGGACTACAAAAAAGATGTTACATACCGTACTACTTTTTTTTGCAAAGTTTTTGTTCGAATGAAATGACAAAAAACATGCACCTCTTCCAAAAACAATATAGGTCTTTTCTGAGTGGATGTCCTGTGCATGATGCGGACAATTAAGGCTGCCAGCGTTCCAGAGAAATACATCCTCAGGAGAGATACACCAAACACCCGAACATCCAGCCAACATTCAACAGAAATGATTTGAGGACAGTAGCATCAAACAAGGCATCCCAATACTGCATTGAAAGCTCACTGCTGACGCTGAACATGAGGGTGCACAGAAAAAGCTTGGGAAGCCAAGAGCAAATGGCGAGGTCGCGGATCATCATGGACAAACTTGAACAAGAACTCGACGCCATGCATTCTGCTAAAAATGGAGGTGTCGCGGACAATGAAGCCATTGAGCAGGATATTGCTACAATGTTATCTGAGATGAACCATCTGGGAGCTATTGACCCATTCAATAACGAGGAAGCGGAGCAGCAGCAACCGGAGCTTGCCCATGTGCACACTCAAGAGCACCAACAAGCTCACATGCGAGATCATGAGCTTGATGGTTCTGTAGGCGAACAACATGACAATAGCACATCCTACCAGCAGCAGCAGGAACGGGTGATTAAACCACCCATATTCTCAAACACAAAGGGGAGGAAGAGCAAGACGCAAATAGCGAAAGCTGCGAAAGCATCAACCAAAAAGCCACCACGCCCCATCAAGCGCGTGGAGATAAGGGCATGCGGATTCTGCAACGTTGTGAGCAACCATAACTACCGCACATGCCCACTCCGCACAGATGCCACTGTCAACAAGAACAAGCAGATTTGAGCCACCCAGGTTTCTACCAATGGAGACAACACACGTAACAGCTACACTTGCCGCAAGTGTGGGGGAACTGACGGACATAATGCCCGCACGTGCAAAGTGGGCAAGGAGGTTAGTGGAGCTGAACAGAAACAGGGCAAGGTACAGAGTTCCAAAAAATCAAATGAAGACAATGAAGAAGAAGAGTTTGACGAGAATGACGACCAATCCGATGAAGACAATGAAGGTGACAGTGTCGGCGGCAAGGAAAGTGAAACTGACGATGAAGATGCCAAGGCTCAACCTGGAAAGGGCGCTGGCAAGGCACAACATTCGGGGCCAGTTAGGAGAAGCTCAAGACTGAACAATACATAGTGGTTATCCTGCTGCGTCAACTAAAAAATAAGCTTGTAGTCTCAGTTGCATCGGCACACAATGAGGAAACATTTCAGAAACACTGCCGTGACCAAAACTTATTTAGCTTTATCGTTGATTTCTCGATCAGTACTATAGTTAAGATATAATATATGATTTGTGCCCGCTAGAGAAGTGACATTATTATGTGAACCATTTGATAATCATTTTGAATGCAGTCACAAATACATTTGAAAAAACTTATCAGGATATATCTGACGCAAAATGCTACTATCAACCAGTAACTCAGCAAAAAAATATGTCAAGGAAAATTTAAACTCTTATAGTACATCAGTACTGATAATTCTCAATCGTCAGTACAAGGCAGAGTACACATCAGTACTGATATAATTTCTGATTTGTGCCCGCTGGAGCAGTGACATTATTATGTAAACCATTTGATAATCCTTTTGAATGCAGTCACAAATACATTTGAAAAAACTTATCTGGATATATCTGACACAAACGCTACTGTCGACCAGTAACTCGGCAAAAATATGTCAAGGAAAATTTAAACTCTTGTAGTACATCAGTACTGATAATTCTCAGTCGTTAGTACAAAGGCATAGTAAATAAAACACACCCGTGAACGCCTAAAAACATCGTTTTGAAAAAACAAAGCTATGTCTGCTTCTGCCAGTCCCAATTCAGAAAGACCATCAGTATATAAAAATAATTACCTCAAGCAAAATGCGATTATAATACATCCTGTACTGATGAAAACTCTAATTTATCTGTAAAAAATACTCAGAGATTATCTTGATATAAACAATCCTTGAAAAAATACAAAAATTGTTTTAAAAAACATTAGCATCACACATAGTCTCACTGGTATTTGGTACGTTCAATTACACTTCAATCACCAGTCCAAGTACCACAATAGAGGAGTTCAGACCTCCATCATCACCGACCCTGACACTTGCAAGTGGCATAACCAGCTGATAAGTACAGCTTGACTATACGAATCAATGCGACAGTAAAATGCCATCATCACCACCGCAGAGACGTGCAAGTGGGATTTAGCAGGTCATAAGTACAGCTTGACAAGACTAGTCAGTGCAGCAGTAAAAACCATTTAACTTGGACGGTTAGTTCTTCCACGCCTCCACCCGAGCCACCCACTGAGCAGTTGCCACAAGGGACTGCAAACGGTGACCCCACACCACTACACCCACTACACCCACGCCCCCGACAAACTGCCTCCCACAAATCCCCGTCCATGCACTACAAAAACCCCATTCTCTTCCATCTCTCCCTCATTCCCACAAACCACCATTGCTGCTTCCATCTCCACTACACACAAACCAAAAACTTCTCTCTCCCAAGCCCACAGTCACCGGAGGAAGGCGATGGTGGAGCAACCGTCCGCCAAGCATCATCATGCCGAGACGTCGGACAAGAGCAGCAACCTCGTCGACATCCACGTCCCCGGCGAGAAGCGCGAGTACACAACAACCCTCACAGGGGTTGAGCTCCACGGCAACGAGACGCTGGAGATCGTCTGCACCAGCATACTAGAAAAGGCCGATGACGTGATCTCCAGGCTCTGGAGGAAGCTTGGTGGCAAGAGTCCGAATCGTAGGATCGTCGGCATTGGTGTGCACTACACCAACGAAGAGGAACCTCCCCAGATGGCAGCAGTCCTACAGTTATGCGTCGAGGAGCTTTGCTTGGTGTACCACATCGCAGTGGCCACAAAATGGTGAGCCATCCGACCCATTTGCCCTGTATGGTTTATCTGTTTTATTAGTATCGTATCCTGAAAATTTCATCACACTTGTTTCCCAACTAGATGTACTAGTGTGGTTTGTGAAAAGTGGATGCACTACTGCATTTTCTCAAGTAGATACACTGTAAATGTATTTTTGAACCTGATGCACTGGATTACTATTTGGATAATCTTGCAGAAGATTAAATTCTGAAGTTGATCGACTAGTGTAGTTTCTCAAGTTGATCGAATAGTGTAGTCTATGTACTCGATGTATTAAAAAGACGTTTCTGAACTTGATGTAGTGAAGTATTTTCTGAGTTTGATCTAATGTTATTTTCATAAGAAAATAAACTAAGGACTTGGTGAAGCACTGGTTATGTGTTATCCTATTCAACAAAAGTAAACTAAACTAGTACCAATGCAAAACATACAACATTGACTAAAACTATGTATATCCAAAAACAAGAATAACATGATGTACTTAATTTAATTTCAGAACTTTGTTTTCTAGTTTTTGAAGTACATTCATCCATTGTTTATCCTACATAAACAAATTCTTCATGGATTCATCGCTTGTAAAACAAAACAAAAATGAATAATTCAAACATCAAATTAATGCTAATATTCAAAATGTCTCTCCCCTTGCAGGCCCAAGCGCTTGAGCAAGATGCTGCAGCATGAGAAGTTGTTCACATTTGCCGGTTTCAGCGTTGAAAGTGACAAAGAGAAGCTGAAGTTGTCTGGTTTGGAGATCAACCCCAACAAGTTCATCAACATTCAACGCAAGTGGAGAGTTCCATACACCGGAAAAGAGTACGACTCCTTGACTGATGTTGCAGCCAGCGTTATCCACCCATTCTACAAAGGCATGAAGAAGAAGATCAACACGCAGGAAGACTACAAACTGTGGGGGACTACCCCGCTGCCAGACATCCTCATCGAGTACGCAGGAGTAGATGCGTATGCCACGTACAAGTCATGGTTCATAATCGACTACATCACAGATGGTTCGGGATATGCGAAAGAGCGGGAGGCTGACCACTACTACGATCGCCCCTTCTGCCCCTTTTAGGGATGAAGATACATCAGAGCCTGCCTTCGTTTTACTTCCACTTGTGCTTGCCTTTTATCTTGTTGTTCCAAATTAGTAGTTTTCTCTTGTTGGGTTGAACCAGTATGATTATGTCGTGCTTGTCATGTTTGAACAAGTTTAGTTATGTCATCAAATACAATGTTTTTCTTATCTCATTATATAAGTTTGGTAGCTTCGTATGTTGTTAATCCATCATTTCAAAATTGAAAAGTACCTTTTGAATGGAACGTTGTGGCTGCTCTAAAGTACTAGTTATGACGCAACTAATCACACAACGTTGTTCCATGTCTAGTTTCGATTCAGTATTGTATAGAAAACATAATATTGAGAACAATCAGCACAATTCGTGTTGCTTAACAATGCTTCAAAAGTTGAAGCAAAAATTCTTAGTACTTCATGTAGTGTTCTCATTCATATGTAGCTGCTAGAAAATTAACAAGTATTACAAACATGAAAAAGTTAAGAAGCATCAGCACACACTTATGTTGGTCGCTTGCAGATTAAGAATGACAGTAATAGTACACTTGATCGGACAGTACATAATTACTACAACAAAAAGTACAAAGAAGCATCAGTCCGTAAGCGCTACTAGGAATGCACTATCAGTACAACTCAGTCTACACACAAGTACCATAGTTCTGAAAATGACACCAGAAGACCTTTGAGAATAATCACAAAAACAAACACAAAAAAGAAGGCAAAAAACTCAAATGAAAAAGATTACGCTCACACAAAACTGACAAGAACTAGAACAAAAAGTATCAGTCCAAGTTACTACTGGAGTCAAGTACTAGATTCAAACAAACAAAAACAAAAAAAAATGACCACCCAAGGTCAGTCGCAGGCCCTGACCATGCTAGATGCTTGAACTCGAGCCCGTGAGCGAATCCCTAGCAATCCGCACAACGCAGGACCTGCCGACCAGGGCCCACAGGTCAAGAGACAGAGTGAGCGCCGTGTATAAGCGCTCAGGTAAGTGTTCAGAGGAGTTCGAGTGGTGAGCCTCGGCTGCGCTTATAAACAAGTCTGGAGCCCCCTCAACTAGCGAGGTGGGACTAAACCCAGAGCGCACGCGCATGCCGCGCTGCACAGCCGCGCGAAAGAGCTATCAGGGCCAGCAAACGGCACAATAGCCTGCATCGTCAACAAAACACCCCACCAATAAGCCCAGTTAAACAAAACCAGAGGGCGGGACAAAGAAATATAAACTACAAGAAAAATGTTTGTCAATTAACCTCTACAAGAAGAAAGGAGAAAATATGATACAAAAACAATGAACCTCTAAAAAGAAGAGAACTTAATAGCCTATCTGTTAAATGTACATAATTTTAAAAACCGAATTAAATATTACTTTCAAGTTCAACTACTAAAACACAAAAAGTTCAAACATATAATGCTTGTCAATTATGCTAAACTTCTTATTTATATAAAATCTGACAAGTTCAACTACTAAAACGCAAAAAGTTCAAGCATATAATGTTTGTCTATTATGACAAGTTCAACTACTAAAATGCGAAAAGTTCAAATATATAATGTTTGTCAATTATGCTAAATTTCTTATTTATATAAAATCTGACTACTTCAACTACTAAAATGCAAGAAGTTCAAATAGAATTTATTTGTCAATTCTGCTAAATTTCTTATTTATATAAAATCTGTCCACACCTTAATGAACGATCTGGTCGTAAAATAATCTCAAACCCCCACCCCACCAAAAAAACAAAAAAAAAACTAAGTTCGAACATACATATGACATCAGTACTAAAACAGCAGGATCAGTCAGGCCACTCACACCACTGTAGCATCAAATTTCAAACCCATGCGTTGTATGAAATTATAATTCAGTTCACACGGTACTAAACCATAAGTGCACTAAAATGAGAATACAAAAACTATAAATGCCTAACTTAGGTTGGTATAGATGAAAATAAAATAAGTACCAGTTTTGAGCAACAACTCTTAGGGCACTGAAAAAATGTTTTGAGATAAACTACTGTATAAGACTTCAATGGAAAAACAATACTTAACATCCACATGGAAAAACATCACAAAGCATAAGTCACCTAAACAGTGCAAAATGCCATCATCACCACCCCTGAGACATGCAAGTGGGATTTAGCAGATCGTAAGTACAGCTTGACAAGACTAATTAGTGCAGCAGTAAAAAACTTTGTATTGGACGGTTAGTTCTTCCAGGCCACCACCCGCGCCGCCCACTGGGCGGTTGCCACGAGGCACTGCAAACGGCGACCCCCACGACCACTACACCCACGCCCCCCATGAATCGCCTCCCACACACCCTCGTCGACGCACTGCAAAATACCCCATTGTCTTCCATCTCTGCCTCATTCGCAGAACCACCATTGTTGCTTCCATCTCCAGTGCACACAAACCACAAACTTCTCTCTCCCAAGCCCATAGTCGCCGCAGGAAGGCGATGGTGGAGGAACCGTCCGCCAAGCATCACCATGGTGAGACGTCAAACAAGAGCAACAACCTCGTCAAAATTCACGTCCCCGGCGAGAAGCGTGAGTACACCAAAACACTCAAAGGGGTTGAGCTCCATGGCAAGGAGATGGTAGAGATCGTCTGCACCAGCGTACCAAACAAGGCTGACCAGGTGATGAGCAGGCTCAGGATGAAGGGCGGCGGCTTGTATCCGAGCTTCATCAGAGTTGATGTGGAGTACACCAACAAAGAAGAACCTCCATAGATGGCGGCAGTCCTGCAGTTGTGCATCGAGGTACTCTGCTTGGTATACCACATCGCAACAGCCACAAAATGGTAACCCATACTACTGTTCATTCATCTGTTGTACTAGTACTACTCACTAAAAACTTAATTAATCTTGTTTCCCAAAGAGATGAACTACTATAGTTTGTGAAGTGGATGCACGAGTACATGTTTCTCAAGTTACATGCATTTCTGAAACTGTGAAGTTGATTGTTTCACCAGATTAGCATCTGAAAAAATGTTTATAGCATTCTGCACCAAATTAATTTCTAAACTTGATGTACTAGCATAGATTCTAATCTTGATGCACTAGTATAGTTTATAGAATTGATGTATTAAAAGATCTTGGGTGAAGTGGTATAGGTCCATATCTTGATGCACATGTTTCTCAAATTAATTTCTGAACTTGATATAGAATTAATGCACAAATATGTATCAAGCACTGGTATAGGTCTTTTATTCAACAAAGAAGAAAACTAAACTTGAATCAAGCAGCACATATATCATTGACTCTGCTAAAATGATTCTTGAATTTGGTGAAGCATTTGGCGAAGCAATGAAGATAGCAAAAAAGAAAAAAACATGGTGTAGTTGAATTTAATTTCAGGACTTTGTGTACTAGTTTCTGAACTGCATTCATCCATGACTTATAATATATAAGCATCTACCTCATGGATATCACTTGTAAAACCAAAAAAAGCAGACGAATTAAATCTTCAAAAAAGAAGACTAGTCTTTAAATGTGTGTCTCCTCCCTTGCAGGCCCAAGCGCCTCAAAGACATCCTGCAGGAGAAGAAATTGTACACATTTGTCGGTTTCAGCATTGGAGGTGACAAGCGGATGTTGGACAAGTCTGGTTTGGAGATCCACCCCAACAACTTCATCGACATGCAGCGCAAGTGGAAAGATCCAAAGACCGACAAATACTACGAGTCCTTGGCCGATGTTGCAGGCGGCGTCATCCACGCATTCTACGATGGCATGAAGACAAATATGGACAGGGCAGACCACAAACTGTGGGGCACCAGCCCGCTGCCAGACAACCTCATCATGTACGCAGGAATAGATACATATGCAACGTACAAGTCATGGAATACAATCGACAACATCGTGACAAGTTGGGATATTTCAAAAGAGTAGGAGCCTGACCCCTACTACCACTGCAACTTCGCGGGAAGAAGATGCATGAAAGTCTGCATTCGTGTTGCTCGCCTTCTGCCTGTCCTTAATTTGTTGTTTCAGATTTGTAGTTTGCTTTCGTTATGTTGAACAAGCTACCTTATGTTATGTGTGTCAGGGTTTGAACAAGTTTGCCTATGTCTATCAAGTACATCGTCTGCTTATGTCATCCAACAAGTTTGCTAGCTTCCTATTTGTTGATCCATCATTTGAAGTTGAAGTAGGTTGAAGTTGAAACTTGATGGCTGCCACGCAGCACTAGTCATGGAGAAACAAAAATAACACATAAATATTTTCATAAAAAAACAGTGGCAGACTAACTAAGGACAAAAGCAAATAGTAGCCTTGGACGCTCAGTACAGCTTAGACATGTACATCAGTACTATCACACTAAAAATCAGTTTTTAGTTTCAGAAGAACACTAAAAAGAATAAGTTCCAGCCGAGGACAACATTCAGTACTAAAAGCATCGTGCTAATAGTAGTTAGAAGTTTACTAAGTACTGCAACAGGAAAAGCAAAGAACCATCAGTACATATTTCCTAGTCACTAGCATGCTAGGACTGAAAGTTCTGGTACACTTGAACACACGGTACATTCATTCTATAAAATATAAAAAGGAACGGGAAGCTTCAATTCACATTCCCTAAAACAGTGGCATGCTAAGAATAACAGAAATAATACAACTGAAATCTCGGTACAACTTAGTCTATACGGCAAGTACTATGATCATACCAAACAACAGAAGCATCAGTCCATATTGACTAGTGAAGTAGTTATGAACTTAAATAGGGCTACCTGTTAAATGTAGCTAATTTAAACCAGTGCTTTAACATTTACTATGAAGTTCAACTACTAAAACTCAAGAAGTTAAAACAAAAATTTACTAAGTACCGCAACAGGAAAATCAAAGAACCATCAGTACTTATTTCCTAGTCACTAACATGCTAGGACTGAAAGTTCTGGTACACTTGAACACACGGTACATTCATTCTACAAAATATAAAAAGGAATGGGAAGCTTCAGTTCGCATTCCCTAAAACAGTGACACGCTAAGAATAACATAAATAATACAACTGAAATCTCAGTACAACTTAGTCTATACCGCAAGTACTATGATCATACCAAACAACAGAAGCATCAGTCCATATTGACTAGTGAAGTAGTTATGAACTTAATAGGGCTACCTAATAAATCTAGCTAATTTAAACCAATGCTTTAACTTTTACTATGAAGTTCAACTACTAAAACTCAAGAAATTCAAACAAAATGTTTGGCTCTCAATTTTAAATGCCTTACGCTGAATGAGATTACAATTCAGTACTAACAGATCTATACCATAAGTACAAGAAAAAGAGTGTACAGAAACTATAAAGGTCCAACTTAGGTTGGGACAGATGAAAATAAAATAAATCTCACTTTTCCAGCAACAACTCGCAATTCACTTGAAAAAAAAATCCTGATGAAAAAAGGTATTTTTAGTTCAACTAGTGTATAAGACTTCAGTACAAAAAATAAAACTTAACCAAAACAAATTCCCGATGAAACATACACAAGTGAAACAGCTATTCAACCACAATATCATCATCGAAAAAAGTTTGTTAAACATTCTGCCACACTCAAACACAACACAAAATATACCAGTTATTACATAGTACTTGACAAGACATCCAAAAACCACAAACAAAAGCCTATAGTGCTTTCAAGAGATATATCACACAACTATCCCATTCACTACGCAAATGATGACCATTTCTCCTATGCATCAGGAGCCAAAGCCTGAACCTCCTTGGGAAGCTCCGTCACCACAAGCTGGCTATTCCGGTTGAACACAACTCTATACAGATCCTCAGCATTCCAATCAACAATACGTGGCTACAAAACAATAAAACAAAGTATCAAAAATCATGACACATAAAAAAAAGGATACACAATAAGCCAAACACAGAAAGTGAAAAGCTCAACTAGAACCCACGTCATTATCTTGAATGTTCTCAACGATGTTTTCACCATCATAGGATCCCGCATACTTCAGAGTATAATGGCCACATTCATTCGGCCCTTGAAGTGGAACCTTGACAAACGTTGGTTTCTTTGCAAACAACTCCCAGTTGGGCTGCTTGCTCGCATTGTACTGAGCATCACCATACACAGCCTTCATTACTTGGACCAATCTAGAAATCTGTAAAAAAACAAAAGAAACCACACATTTTTAGGTCTCAGAAAAGCAGAAACAAAGATGCAGAAAAATTAATCCAGTATAGATAATAAATGTCACTCACAATCTTCTCGCAGTCTTTATGATAGGTGTTCTTTGAAGGACGATGGTTCTTCGGATAAGGTAAAGAGTCAAGGATGTTAACGCTACTTCGGTACCGATTCATGACATATAAGGAAAAGTGGTTCACTTTCTTATCCTTTGCTAAAATCATAGGCTTGAATAGAGGCATCATGATCTAAAAACAAATGACCAAAAAAGAGATGTTAAATGTTCAAAATAAAAACCAGCATCACAACAAACAAATAAAAGCAAAAATCAGCTAGTAGATCTCACAAGGTCGGCACTGAGCAAGTCTTCCTTATCTTTAACATAGCTCTTGAAATCTCTCGCTGCACTCTCCACATTAAGCACTTTATTTTCATCACCGTAAACGTACAGTCAAGCACAACCTGCAAAAAAGCCAAAAAAGAAATAGATAGCGGAAGAGGATCAACAAGCAAAGTATTATTAAAACTCATAAAAACAATAGGCGGTCTTGTTCAACAGAAAGAAACGATCGGATTGATTACCGTGATGAAATATGGACTCAGCAATACCCTTTTCCCAGATGCGAAATCAACATTTCTCTCGGGATCTTGCTTCCAATCATCAATGAGGAAGTCCATTACATCACCCTCCATCATTTGCCCAGGTGAAAAAACTTCCCAAACGCGATTCCCAGTGAAGCTAGTTACGCTTTCATCGGGCTGAGGTATCATTGAGAATGTATTCCTATAGCACACACAAGAACAAAAAGAAGGAGAAGCAAGATAAGGCATTCATAGCAGTTCAAGTTGTATAAAAAGGAACAGTTCAGGTCATATTTATCTAGCAGTTACAAACAATAGAAGAAAAAGAAGAGCAAAAATAATGAGAGATACTCACTCGGCATACTTCTCACGCCATTCATCACTAAGAAACAGATTATACAACTTGTGAGCCTTGTCCAGGTGAGGGAATTTATGAGGGTGAAGCTGCTGGATAGGGGAGCAAACCTTTATAGGAGCTCTGGGCGCACGCTTCATGCTTACAACATTGCCAGAATCCAAAGCAGGATCTTTCCTAGCACCACCAGCTCTACGAGCCACTATTCCAGCAAGGGGAGATAAACCTTTGGCAGTAGCGCTCCTCGTGACTCTTCCCACGCCAGTAATCTTTTCAAAAACATCATCATCGTTGTCTATCAATTCCACAATGGGATTCTTGGGTGTAGTGGGGCTCTCTGCACAAGCAGCCATAGAAACTCTCAGAGCTCCCAACCGCCCCTTCATAACACCAGATCTTGTCTTTTCGGGAGAACGCCCCTGGCTAAGATTAATAGCTACGCGCTCGAGCTCCGAGAACTAGCTGCCAAAGAACCTACAAAAACAAAAACAAAAAAAGAAGAAGACCACACGAGGGTAAGTTCAAATCCATAATTCATGACAGTACTAATAGAGAAGTACAAGCTGCAAAAAATTACAAAAGGCCATGCACATGTACAGGGTTCGATGCCAAACAAACCCCGGAAGTCAACATCAAACACATTGCTAGTTGCGCAGGTATATAGCGAACTCTTCCTAATGTCAAGAATGTCTTCATGGCTGTAATCGACCATTTCAATTACACCATCCTCCCGGCAATGATAGGTCTTGCAGTTTTGTTGCATAAAGAATCCACAATCATGCCTATAAACAAAGGAAAAAACAAAATGGTACATCACAAATCCGAAAATACAGGAACAACATCCTCCCAGCAACAAAAACAACTAAGAAAAATCATTAAAAACGGATACTCACGTGTTATTCCTGCTGCAGCTCCCGCACAAACTCGCAAGAGAAACCATCAATATGCACCGGCGAGAACGGTTTGGCCCTTGCTACACTCGACTCCCTCCAAAGCTTCTTTATATTTTCTGTCATATTCCTTAAGAATCTAACAGCATCAACCCAGGATTCATCACGGAGTGAATCAAGACACTCGAAATGATGGAACCTCAAATTCAGAACAATCAAGCACCAATGCCCAGATTCTTCGCTAGGCTTCATCGTAGCCACAAATGATGGCGGATCAAAGATAGGGAAAAGAAGCTGAAAAAAAATCGCAGAGGAAAAATGAATTTAACAAATCATAATGAAACAAAAAAGTCAGCCTCCAAACAATAAAATAAAAGAGGGAAATTGAAATTCAGAAGTACAAACAAAAATCAGATAATCATAAGAGTTTATATTCACCGCCCAAAATTGAGGAACAAACATATCAGTTCAATTTCCTTGCGACAATAGGTCCAGCTTTAAAAAAAGAAGCACACACCATTCATAAGTACAGGTGTAAAAGCAGGCTAATCAAGTTCATTCCCCCACCTCCCAAACCTGCAAGAAAACATGACAGTTCTAGTTCATGAGTACAAAAAGTCCAAGTTCACCTACTTGGTCAAAACCATCAGCACCTGATCTCGTGAACCAATTTAGCACATTGGAATCAATATTTCCATCACGGATCTTGGTCTATTGTACAAAAAGAACAACAACAGTTAGAAAATTGGCAAAAAAAGTTATCATCCTATTTACAAAAAGCAAAATACTGACCGTCACCCATCTGGGAACTATCAACTTGTCAGTGTCTCGGTACTTCTGACGTAGAGAATATAAAGCAACGTCAGCACTGTCTAAGTTGAGCATGCCAGTGGAGACAAAGGCTATAGCAATAGAACCAACACTAGCATCACATTCTTTATTTTGAAACATTGGCTTGTGACTAGAAAACCACAAAAGATTACATGAATTAAAACTACTGCAACAACAACATTAATCATACGAGAGAAAGAAAAAGAGAAAAAAATGGTACGGGCAAAATCCCAAACTAACCATTTCGTATGGTTCGTGCGCAACCTCGTAACAGCTAAGAAAAATGTATCAACCTTAACAACATTACCACTTTCAGCTTGCAGAAAAAGAAGAAAAATAATAAGTTCAACCACTACAAGAGAACATGTCCAAAATGCCAAAATTGAGAAGTACGCCTCATTTACATGTCCTTACCTGGACTATCAGGGTTTGACGACGATGGTAGTTCCTGTGACGAGACTATTATGCCTCCAGTTTCAGGGTTTGACGATGGGACATCTTGAGAGGACACCAATATTGCTGTGCTTTCAGGGTCTATAGAAAGAAAATCCTGGGACGACAAGAGCGCCTCCTGCGTCAAGGGGCCAGAAGAAATTGACAGAAGTAACTCATCATCCTCGGATGGCACCTCCTCCATGCTAGAAGAATCTTGCAATGCATCACCGTAATCAAGACCTCCAGGCGATAAATTCTCCGGCGGCAAATCTTTACAATCAGAAACATTTTCATTCCCAGCAATACCAACACCAGGCGATTTGGCATCAAGTATGCTGGCAGCACCAGCATCCTCGTTAGCAACTTTGGTACCAACATTGCGCCCACTACTCAATGGAACACCACGAGCATCATCTCCACCACTAAGGACAACCTCACGCTCAACATCAGTAATCTGACGAAAATAAAAATTCAGAAAAAGTGAATAATATGAGCAAAACTAACCATAAAAAATAAGCTACCAAGAGGTATAGAGAAAAACAAACCTTAGAAGCATTCACGGCAACATCATCGATCTTGCTGCTGCTAACATTCAAAGCAACATCACCAACAGGCAAACAAGGCTCGTCGCCAACAAGAGGACCCTGATTCAAATGTAATGAGGCAAAAAAACAATGCTATTATTAGCAACAATAAACACAAGGTACTAAACCACAGTAACGAAAAAGGTAGGTATCACTTGCAAACTCTGAACGGTGTGGGATAGAAAAACGAACAAGCAAGACACATTGGTGCGCATGAAAATTCAAGAAAATATGAATAAACACAATAAAAATAAAAATAACCTTGCACTTAACAGTAGATGGATCATTAACTCCATGGTCAACAGTAGCCTCAACATTATGACTGGTCTCCTGCATGAAAAGAAAAATTAATAAATAGATGTAGATCAGGAAGTTCAACTACAATACTGACAACAGAAAAACATATTAAAAACATACAAACAATGAGGACTAACTCACATCAACAACAGGGTGCTCCAAGCCAACATCGTTCGTATGGTGATTAGAAACATTAGCCTCAGTACCATCAGTAGCCCTGCTGTCGGTGGCAGAAGCCTCATCCTGCTCAATCTGCATGAAAGAAAATTATTAATAAATAGATGAAGATGAGGAAGTTCAACTACAATACTGACAGCAAAACAACATAGTAAAAATTACAAACACCGAGGACTGACTTACATCAACATCAGGACGCTCCAAGCAAACATCATTCGTTTCGTGATACGAAACATTAGCCTCAGTACCCTCACCAACCCTGCTGTCAGTGGCAGTAGCCTCATCCTGCTCAATCTGCTTGATAACAACATTTACACTTTCTTCATATGGCTTGCAGCGAGAGTCTTGCATAGTTCTGAAACGCTTCATGTTGTTCAACAGACGAACTGAGCTCTGAACTATATCAGCGGCACTGTCACGCATATCACCAATTAAAATTCTCTCCATCTCAATGTAGTCAACAGCTTCCTCAACATTAAATTGATGACCTTCAGGAAGGATACCATTGATACAGCTCAGACGCTCAACTGTCGTTGGGACCTTTTGCAGCTCAGAACACACATTACTTAAAATATGCTCAGCGCGCTCCAACGCTGAAACAGGAACATCAATACCAAAACCCTGCCTCTGTGAATTACTAGCATTACTAGGGCTAGGGGGGACATAACCAGCACCCTCAACACCACAGCCATCCCTCAACTCATCGGGCAGAGATGAAAACTTCGGAACATGAGATGACGGCATCTCCAGGACTGGCCGTTTATACACTCGGAAAAAAACAACCTCCTCATGAGTTTTCTACTACAAACAAAGGGAAAAATAGTTAATCAATCAATGCAACACATAGGGAAAAATAAAACATGATATTAACAGACTTAGAATTAACACCACTAATAAACTTTAAATGTCATTGCCAATTTGTTAGTATTTACCAACATGCCAGTTGAACAAAGTTATTCAATTCAACCACACATGAAACAACAGTACTAAAAAACCGTACCTAAACCTCACAAAGCTTAAGAAATGACAAAATCTAAACAGGTGACTCTGTAGTACACATGTCCACTACAGCAAAAAATAGCTATACCTAAAAAAAGGTCTGCAAGACACAAAAGAAATAAAACTCACTAGAAGCTTCCCAAACACCCAAGTCTTTGGATCTGCATTGCCTTTTTTTATCAAATCTGCATCAACCAAATCAGAAAGCTTGGCAGGATCCATGAAACATATGTGGGGGACTCGCATGTCAGGCTCCGCAGTCTTGCCACGGATAAGGCAGTCAAGGTACAATAGTACAGGCCCTATGGCACATCCTGTGATTGCCTTCCCCATGGTATCACCATCTTGGTACTTGGCAACAGCCCTTCTAAGCTCATTAACCAGCAGCTGGCAATAATCCATTTTAGCCATGTCCTCAAAGATGAGACCCTCAAACATTATTGCCTCTCTCGAAACACGCGGGGCAGAACCAGGCAACACAACCTTCATAAACACAATAATGAAGAACACTTTCAGAGCAAGGTCATCTTTGCTAGGATCCTTGACGAGCACCTTGAGCTTATTCCTCAAATCCTTCGTACTGATTTCTTTGTTCCTGCTAATGTCAAGCTCCGTTCTTAACTTCATCAGAGCGTCGTCATATCCGTCCTCTGACGGCCTTGGCACAGAACGACCGCCACGAGGGAAACCAAATAGTTGCTGTATACCAACGGTAGTGATGCGAAGCTTCTTATTAGCCTCACCCATGTCAAGAGTCATTGTATCAGGATCTATCATCGAGAGCGGGAAATGTTAGACTTGACCCTCGACTTGAAGACAGAACCAAAACCAGATGCAAGAACCCTAGCCACATGCCGACTCTCAAGCAATTTAGCACAAGCTTCAACCTCTCTCAACGAACATTGCACAGTTAATTTCAATTTCCGTTGGTCACCTTCATCCAAGGCAACTTTTCCGGCATTGCCTCCCACCGGCTTGACCGGACTCATAACGCTAACAGGCTGTAAATAAAAATAAAGAAGCCACACCTTAAATAAATGAATATAGAAAACAAAACAAGCATATGAAGGCAAGTAAAAAAAGAAAAGGTTGCACAAGTTCAACTATTAAAAGAACATCAGTACCACCCTCAATTGATGCAAACAATGGCCAGCCTCACCTAGCCAGCATACCAGCCCAAACACAATTAAATCATTGCAAGTACAAGTAGTAAGTCACATGCAGTACAAAACACATACCACTTCAAACAATGAATATACAAAACAAAACAAGCATACGAAGGCAAGTAAAAAAAGAAAAGATTGCACAAGTTCAACTATTAAAACAACATCAGTACCACCCCCAATTGATGCAAACAATGACCAGCCTCACCTGGCCAGCATACCAGCCCAAACACAATTAAATCATTTCAAGTACAACTAGTAAGTCACATAAAGTACAAAACACATACCACTACAAATTCATCTTCAGAATCAACTTCAATATCATCTTCTTCAGATACAGCATCTTCATCTTCGACACGAGAATGCTTCTTCACACCTTTGTTCACCTTTGCAGGATGAACTTTACGCTTCTTATTTTCTTTCAACAAAGACCGCTCTTGAAGAGGAGACGAAGAAGGCTTCTTATTTGTCAAACCTCGTGGACTCCGACGAATAGGGGAGCCACCAAGTTTGCTTGGACCAATTTTCACAGCAACACTATCCCCATCAGCTTTGCTATTACCAGGTTGGGAACCAGCTTTCACACGTGGGCTACGCCTCTATGTGCCATCAGGATTTCGATCTGACATCTTCCTCTTCAAAACAACTTTCTTCTCCTTAACTGCATCACGATCAAACACTTGCATCAAACGAGTTTGCATCAAGTTTGTCTTCACAGGCATGTCACTTCCATGAGATCCGGCATCAACTGTTGAAAAGGTCGCGTCACCACCTTCATCGCCTACACATTTAGGAGTTTGAGCAACATCCTCATCACTTTGTTGCACACAGGCAGCCTTTTGACGCCATTCCAACTCCTTTCTCCTCTGGAAATCATAATTCTTCTTTCTTATCCTTTCATCCTCGAGCTATAACTGCATAGGAACATCCTCAGCCTGGGTAACAGGCTCAGTGCCATTAACACTTTGAGACTGAGTAACAGACAACTGCAAGCTGCCATCACCATCATCAACGTTAAGAGAATACATTCCATCGTTAATATCTTTAACAACATCAGCAATGTCCTCAGGAACACCATGGCTGTCATTAACTACATAAACCAATAACATAAGCACGCACATATAAAATTAAAACACAATTAACATTGCAGAGACAAGATAAATAAAGCGCATAGCATCAGACACAAACAAAAGGAACAACTGATGTAACTAAGCATATATATGTATTCAAGGCTGATAAAACAAGAGCAAATATAAGGGAAACACCAGCAACATTCGCAAGTTCTTCTAGAGGATTTGGTGTCTCAAAAATAACATTCACAAGATCTTGAAAGCGTTCTGATTTGTCAGAATCAGGAGGCACCGACACTCCAACATCTATAACAACATCATAATTAGCAAAAAAGTACATGAACAAGCAATCAGTTTAACTATGTGAACACTACAAGTTCACCCAATAAATCAAATATGAACCCTCCACTGGCACAACAAACTTCAGAAAAGACAACGCTTTCAACATCATACTAGTTCTTCACTGACTACTACAACCTATTCAAATGCCAGGACAGCAGTTCAAACTACACATGGTGATAAGTACTACAACCTGTCTGCAGATCGCATCAACTGCCAAAACCATACACACCATACATTCTAGGGCAAAATTAACAGCTATCAAAATACATACAACTTATAAAGTTGATACGGCAACACCTGTACAACCTAAAAACCAGATCTATTAAAACATCATCCAAAATACAGGGAAAATACTGGATGATGTACCCATTGAGATCTATAGTCCTAAAATCTGCCAAACCAGATCTGCAAGACACATGAACAAAAATTAGGGCTCTGAACTATTTCAGAAACGAAGCATGCCATACAAAGCAAAACTCTTACCAGCAAACACAAAATCCAGTATCACTGCCGCCAAATGCTCGTTCAACAGCAAAGGAACCCTTGCGAGTGCAGCCTGAGATAGCAAGAGAGCAATAGATTAGAAATAGAGAGAAAATATGTACATAAGAGGACACAAGCAAAGTCGATGGCAGCGCAAAAGGAGCAAAAAGAGCACCCGAACCTCCACCCCTGGGGTTGAACCCGCCGGCCGACGCTCCGGTTGTGAACAGGAGTAGCAACTTCCCTGTGAGAAGAGAAGAAGAGGGGACCAAGAAGGAATCAATTTGGGGATGGGAGCGGAGCGGAATGGGGAAGATCAGAGGTTAAAAAGTGAGTGGGAGAAAACCAACGACTAAAGCCCACAACCGTGGCGAAGCCAACTATCTCTGGGCAGTTACAAAAGATAATACCAAAAATCAAATACAACAAAAAAAATTAATATAGAGGGAGAAAACAAACGGCTAAAGTACAAATAATAACTCACAACAGTACAATAAAAATTATCAAAAAAGTACAAATGAAAAAATAATTCATAACGGTACTGGTTTTTCCCCTAAAAAATAAAGATAAGATAACGGGGGCAAGTCATGTTATGGACTCGCCTACGCATGCGACGCCGCGGCACGCCGCGGCGTCACCTGCTACGGCTCGTTCCTGGCTCAGCCTCGCTAGGATGGGGGAGGGGGTCGGGACATCCCTCCCCCCCCCCGGCTCGGCCTCGCGCTAATGCTGCAGTGCGCTCGTTTGACAAGTGCAGTGCGGTTATTCTTTCCCCCCCCCCCCACACGCACCCACACACCCCCTAAGATAGATAATGGGGGCAAGTCCATACAGGGAAGATGTGTTAGTACAACTATGC